>NW_014333664.1:429119-465567 GCF_000341935.2 Cephus cinctus | reverse complement strand
TTTTCTAAAGGGGGGGGGGGGGCGGACGAATGGAGTGGGATAAGAAAAATAAGAATATGCACTAATTCGTATATGAAAGGGGGGGTAGGGGGAGGGGGGATGAAACTGGAATTTGAGGGTTGCACATTTTTTCGTATAACGAAATCCTGTATGTCTTTCAACATGTTTTGTGCTTATCGGGAGTATATTATTATTATGGATTGGACTACGCTAGGCAAAGCTTAGGCACGGAATTACAAATCGATTGATTCGAGAAGGGCTGCCATGAGTTCTACGTGGGGAAATTAACATCGTGTTTTTAATGCCGGGGATAATTGTAAGGGTAGAATTATACGAGGGCTCTGTAGGCCGCGGCAGGGCTCGTTGCGTAATAGCAGTGGTTCTCAGGGTTCGATTTATTGGGACAAAGCATTGTTGAACGTTGTAAAAGTAATGGAATTTATTTTTATTCGGTTTACATACTCTGATTACTATTTAATCAAGTAATAAATAGGATTGTTGCTATACTTGTATGTTGGAACTATATACAGTTCGACGTTATCTTTTGATATTTCCAAATTTTTATTATAAATAATTTTCACCGACTCATCCGCCTACACTGTTTTGTAAATAATCTAAACGCTACTAACCCAGGATAGATAATTAATGAATTTTTTTAATTTTTAAAGTTTAATCAATCCTTTTTTTTTAATTAATAAAGAACCACTGACATATTCTAAGGTGACTCACAACCACTCAGCGGTTCAACTGCGCGCGAACCCTCGATTCAACAGCTCAACCGTGCTGGTTACGTGAACCGCGAAAATCAGTTCCATTATTATGGCTCAATCTACTAAAGAATCAATACAGTTCGATAGAACCAATTATTCAAGCATTTCTCAAGGCTGTCGTGTATTAACGTTACATCGTATATTTCGACGTTGCCGTGCAACAGCTCATTGAAAATTTCTTAAGACACATTCGACCACTGTCAAAACTATCTAAGACAGAATAAATAATTTCTCGATACTGTTTAAATAGCACATGGCAAATCGCATATGATTTATAGTGAAATATTTTACATTTCAATGAATTATAATAGGTAATCGATTACGTCGAGATACGAACTTTTATTTATTTCCATTTCAATTGGATAACACATTCTTCTCCATAATTCCACATTTTGTAATATTACACGAATAACCTACTAGCTCTGCAGTTGGTAAAGTAGATGTCACTGTAAAAGTATAGTATAAAGATACCTATTTAAAAAATTCAATCAGTCTGCGCATTCGCCAATAAAATATAGAATCTTTTCCTCAAATTCCTAAAATTAAAAAACAAATCATAAATCACTGCATCTTAGAAATCACGTGGTGCCTTGGTGCCTGATTCTAATCTAATCTAATCTATTTACAGACTCCGATCCCCGGTAGCAAATACTATGGCAAGCGTTGATAAAAAAATCATCTGGCATCATATCAGCTATCCAACACAAGTTCGTATCGATTACCTCAATCAATTCTTTATTAAAGTAGGTGATGGTCTTCATACTGCTATAAGTGACCTCTGTCACGCATTAACTCATTTCCAGTTCAGGATACATTATTTGATATATTATAGACGTACCCTATCGGCACGTCGGAATTTCTTGTCTATAGGAAATTTGAAATCGATCAACCGCAATTTGCGTTTCATCGTAAACCGTGAAATATTGGTGGTTAAGTAAATGAGAATCTAATTGCTCGCATCCAGGTAATATACAAAACTGACGTTCACCTATAACATATAGCAATAAATAGGGAGAACAGATATAACGGTAAGTAGGCAGATACCTGGCTCTATATACATATATGTATACATAATGAATCTATATAACAGGAATATATAGATAAAAAAATATGGATAACAAAGCGTTCGCATTGTTGGGTACATTTTCACAGTTTCATATTCTCGCATTGGCACATAGTTAAATCTGTACTATAGATGCGTATATATATAGAATAGTTCTATCGGAGAATAGTCCACGTGCAAAAACAAGACAATTAATGTAAACCGCGTATACGATGCGTTCGTACGTTCGTTAGGTACCGGGTTTCAGATTAAGGGTAGAGTGGGTTATTCCACAGTGTTCAATGGTATTGGTGGGGATGTTAGCTTAGTCAGTGTTAAAATGGCGGGTGAAAAGGTATCGATACAGGGATTTGAGTACAGCAGTGCTAAAGAGTGAATAGGTAGTTGGGTAAAGTATGAGGGCTATGGTAAAGGTATAGAGAAAGGGGCACGACGGTGCTACCACGGCGTTACAGTAGGCAGCAGCAGTAAATGTAAAAATATTGCTGAATTGGTTTAGATAACGGTTTCATATGGGGGCTTTCCCCGATACGGCGATACAGGGGGGGACTTGCTTTGAAAAAAAAAAAATGTATCACGACTCGAAACGCGAGCGATACGAAAAGTTTTGCATTTCAGCAAAGCCACATATATGTATAGTCTATTTGACAAGGTTGAATTGACCAAATGATAATTTCAACGAATTAATTCGCCCGTATATAATTGTAAATTGCGACATCGGGCATATTGTGATTCGTATTTAAACAAACAGCAGTGTATTGAATTTGTAATATAAAAAATTACATCTAGTTAACGTAGCGACTAAGAACGTGGATTGGCGAATTTTTAAATGATAATTTATGTATAATCATAATATTTCGCGGTAACGACGCCAAAGAGTACAGCTATATATTCATTTTACTTTTAATTTCTCAATTATTATTTTGTAGCATCGCACAAATTAAACTTCCGGTCATTAGAGGATTGATCCACCACCAAGTGGAATGTAATATCGTCCTGGCTATAGAGGGGATGGTTGCCGCTGGTTTTGGCCTTGTTAGACGGTAGGGAAATGCTGTGGTAGTTGGGAGAAAGCTGCAAGTAGAGCCGGTGGTTCTTAATTATAATTCTTGGCCGCAAAGTTCCAGCGAAAGCTTCGCAAATGAGGCCGGCGCCCGCTCGTCTGACACAACGATCGTAGCACGAATCTCGGGGGTAGTTCGAGGGTTGGAAAGTGTTGCCAGTGGGAGGTGGTGGTGGTGACGTTGGTAGGGGTTGAAAGGTGGTGGTAGTGATTCTACTTTGTAAGGGATGTTATACAGCATGGACCAGGGAAAAGATGGCACGATATATATACAATGTTGGTAACCATGCTGGTTATCAAACCAGGAAAGTGAAGGTTGGCGGACCTGCTGTTAGACTGGTTGAACAAACCCCATTACTATTCAAAACATAAAAACCATTTAAAAATGTAATACCCCATCCGTGAGTAAAAAGTCACCGTATGATCCGGACTGTGGGACTAAGTAAAATATACTGCCCCTCGTGGAAAAGCTTCGCGTTCGAATAATCGTGATTTATTAGCCTAAGGAATTTCAGCTGTTATGCGAAAATATCTTCTTTTTTTTATTTATACCTAAGCGATATGAAAACCCCCTGATTAAAGATATAGCCTGTGTATATATAAATAGAGTGTTTCGTTTTCAAATTTTTTACTCGCCCTTCTCGATACACCTTCTTTTACATTAAAATTCAATAGCTGTGTGCATAACGATAGCATTTTATAATAATTCTATATTGCACACTGCACTGTTGGAAATTACTGCGGGTACTTGCATGTCGATCGGAAAATCGACGATGCACTGTACGCTACCATTTTACGAGCAGTAATTATTTCAGTTAGATGTGGGTAATTGTTCTGTAATTTCTTCGCGTGAACCGTCGATCCCTTACAGTCTGTTGGCACGTAGGTGTATCAGCCCGCAGAGAAGGTTTAGGGCATTTCTAACGCACTTTTCAACGTTTCACTCGCAAAACCAATAATTTCAAACAGCAAAGTGAAGTCAAGATAGCATATAAACACCAACCCACAAATACAAGGAGTGCAAATAAAAGAAAAAAAAAATATTTTTAAATAACAAAATTGTACTCAAAGATGTTGATAAAACGGAACAATTTCAAAATATGCTCATAATTATGAACCAAACAACGAATTCCGCGCTGTAATTGCATATGCACCTGCATGCACATGCAGGCACCTACAGTACAACCTAGCACGTAATCATCCAACTTGATAACTCCTATCCCACAAGGTTCTATTAACGGTTATTATTGGAAGACCATACGCGAAGAAAGTTTTCTGCAATTTAACTTGTGGTTCGCTGGATACACATAGGTGCCATACGTCCAAGTTTTTAAGTGATGCAATTAGAACGATTAGTCCTCGTTTAATTGCGGCTTCATCGGATACCATTCATTTGCGAATTAAAAGTAACACCGGTAGCCCTACGCCTTCCATTGAATATTTTAAGTGCGTTCCACGAGACACTTGCTTTTTCTTTTCTTCGTTTCTTCCAAGTGCCACGAATATATAACGAGTGACGAGAATATTCCGAACTTACGGAAACCCATAGCCTCCTAATTATCGATTACCTTGCGTACAACTTACCAGGAGCAATTATCGATGTGCAAGTGTATTCGTAATAGAATGCCGTAAGATTAGCTAACGTTAAGTAGATATTTCTGTGCGTTGGTAGTCAAGTACCTTCCTCCTTACCTCCTCCTCATTCGTACGTATAAAGTTTGACATTCCGATGGCTTCGTTAATCAAGCGTAATGACGTAAGTACAAATATTGCTTTAATTACACGTCAATAGCCGTACGATGCTTTTAACGTTTAACGTGCCCCTATAGCGGCAGCGTTACTTCATCGATTTCCATATAATTAGACTCTATCAAGTAAATGCCAAAAAAGGCTGCCACCTCCTGGTAGCACGAACGATTAATATTTCAAGTAACACGATTCTCGGAATACACATAGTATAATCGCAATATAATTGATCCGAATAACGTCGAAAGGATCGATTTACATTTCCAAGGTAAAGTTTGATTAATTTTATGAATAGAACATTATTTCCTCGATCGTATCCTAAACGTGTACCAGGCTATGGTACGTTCGCCGTAACTGTAAAATAACATTGTATAACGATACAATATTTAACGTGAACGAACTGTGTGTATTTTCAAATGTAAAATCATCGGCGAGATATTACTATGAAGTAATGGATAGAAATAATGAAAGAGTTTAGTACGTATAAAAGTGATTATTAGCGAATGTAAAACCACATGAGAATCACTGACTATAGCTGTTGGTAATTTCATATGATTATTCATCGCGATGGTTGAATGAGAGGATAATATCGGGATAATTAAAATAATCGTCGTTCTACTCTGTGCCTAGGATGCATGCTAGTGGGGATGCAATGTTAAAGTGCAATGCTGTTGCATATTTTAGCACGTTAGAGAAAACGCATGGAGTTGACGCTAATCAGTAATAAATATAGTCGCATTTAGATATCTGTCGGTGTATATAGATATATAGTTCATGAAGTTAAAATATCAATTGGTACGTCAGCCGAGTGAAATATCTTACATGAGAATAAATCACCCTTTGAAATGACCCGCATGTGTGCGCACGTAGGTACACATATTATTACGATCCCGTCCCAGCCCAGCATCCCATAAAGACGCCCTAAGGAAATCATTTCAGTCGGAATTCAGTAGCCAGCAAGGTTCGCCTAATGTTATGCTAATGGCCGGCATTATCAGAAGGAGAGTTTATATCGCATAAGAGCCGATTACAATAATTTGCCATGGTGAATCTTTATTAAATTACGAAGTATCTCATACAGCATAAATACGCCCCGTGGACGCGACCTCATTAACATCAGCCATAATACATGCAAGCCGTTATAAGTCGTACGAGATGAAATTATAGTGATCCAAAATAATACAAATTCGTATTTTTCCGTTCTGCACAAACCTTCAAAGATTTAAAAATTTTTTCTTTCGTATCCTGCATAAACATATTCCTTGCACAATTTCAGAAAACATCCAACGAAGCGTGACAAATTGAAAATAATTTTAACCAGACCTGAATTAACCGTTCGAATTTCGTCGACGCGCCGTGTAAAACGTTCGCGCGCCAAGTCCCGTCGCTCCTGTGCAAAGAGGCCGAAACGCGTTTCTCTGCTGGTAATTTGATAAACGTCCAAGGGCTAGGCTACTCCTGTTCAAGGTAGGCGATGTCGACGGTGCCGGGAATGGTTGGTCGATGGTGATGCCACTGATACTAGATACATAGATAGCTGAGCGTGATATAGGAGACCTGGAGTGGCCACGCAAGAATGAACGAGATGGAAGCAATTGGCATCGATACTTTCGAGACATCGACGTGTGCCGGAGAGTCAGATCTGGTTCGTTTCCCCGAGTGCACTTCAGTGTGCTACGGTTCGGCAGAGAGGGAATAGGGGAGAGAGAGAGAGAGAGAGGATGAGGGGGAGAGACAGGGAGAGGGTGAGATCGTGCATTATTAGAGAGGGAGAGAGCTGCTAAAGGAACCGTGAAAGGGACTAACTGCGAGAGAGAGAGAGAGAGAGAGAGAGAGAGAGAGAGAGAGAGAGAGAGAGAGAGAGAGAGAGAGAGAGAGAGAGAGAGAGAGAGAGAGAGAGAGAGAGAGAGAGAGAGAGAGAGAGAGAGAGAGAGAGAGAGAGAGAGAGAGAGAGAGAGAGAGAGAGAGAGAGAGAGAGAGAGAGAGAGAGAGAGAGAGAGAGAGAGAGAGAGAGAGAGAGAGAGAGAGAGAGAGAGGGGTGGTGTGGAGAGAGGAGGAGGGGGGGTGGCGAGGAGCTGCTCTCGAATACGGGGAAGGTTAGCTACTGTAATTAGTGAGAACGTATCGTAATTAGAGAAAATGCCACGTTTAATTGCTAATTGAGTTTCTGGCTGATGCGAGATCTAATTTTAATCACCTAATTACGTGACTACAGGCTGCGGGCTACGGACGGCCGACGCCCTACTACTAACTCGTATGTGAATGTCGGTATATCCTCGACCGACATAGGTGAGAAAGATACAAGTATGGTTTCATCGTGAAATCGTAACGGGTAGTAAATATTAATTTTCCTATTGGATCTTATGGGTAAATTATTTCGTAGCCTAGAGGTCGGTATTGACCGTATTACGTTATACGGTGTTCTCGATGGGGATACAAATAATTTTATGGGGTATATACCTTGAATATATGGTTTTTGTATTTTCATTTACACGTCATTTCGTAATGACTGTATGACACACTGATTTCTGAATCGCAATTGGGATGGTAATTCGGTGGGGGCAATTTTGACCACCCGTTGCATGGGCTCACATTTCTGTTTTGTTTACGTGTCGTATATGTATATTCGAAGTGAATACGGTGAAATGTGGTTAGAAATTACGTACCCGTCGCGTATAGAGTGGAGCCTATAGCGTAGAACAGGGCTCTTATTAACGCGGGTATTAGCTATGCCCGCGCCAACTCCGACTCACCCTTCTAATCTATAACCAACCCTTCGCTTCTCGCTGGCACCGCGCTACACGATTATTGGTTTCACGCGAGGTCGGCTATCAACGTTGTATCTATGGGGTGGCGATAAAATTGGTAAACCGACCTGACCTTACACAATATATAAGTCTTAGGCAATCTAGGAAACGTGTACAGCAGGGTTACGGCGCATGCGCAAAATTCTTAGGCACACAAACAAGATCCTTGTCTGTGTCAAATATGAAGCGTAAAATGTGTTTGGAGAAGAGTGCACAATTTTTTTTTTATAAGAATTGAAAAAATAATTATGTAATTATGAAAATCCGACTTTATTATCACATGCTTAAATACGGCCAGGACGTCGTGCGGCGTCGCCGTCGACTCTGGTGTATCCAAGCGTTAGCATAATTGAGCCTTATCTGGCACTGGGTTTCACGCGATACACGGAACGCTGTTTGGATCGATAACGTATACTTGGAAATAGATTTCTATCATGGAATTATAAATTCGTACGTCCGGCTAGACGTGCTATCAGCGCAAACAGAGAGGATACACGTAATTACGGGTATAGTAGCATTGCGAGGCTATCGGTTACGGAACATTAATCCGCTGGTGTTTCCTTACTTCTATTTGCGTCCTTTACACTTTCCCTTATCTTATTCGTTTCATTCGTTATCGTTTTCACGACTGTATCCTAGTACGTAACTAGAGTTGGCTACTACCCCTTGGAACAAGGGTTGGCCATGCTACGGGCGATCCTCGTGGAGCTTTCATATTTTGCAGTCTGACCCGCCGGCTATGCTGAGCATATACGCATAAGTATGCACGTAGTGTCCTAGGGCAGAAAGAGAAAGACGTGTCGAAGGTAACGGTAATGGGTCAGACGGAGAGCAAGGGAATCTAAGTGGTAAAAGTATATACGGGCTGGACGTCTCGTTGGCTGAGCCATTCGTAAAAAAGCAGTTCTCAAAGTGAATGTAAAAATAAAAAAAAAGTCCGTCGCCTTATTGTGCTACGGTGAGACTGACTCAAAGGCTTAGCTTTGTAGCATGGCGTACGTATGGCGAAGGGTTGCTGGCTACCTCCGTAACTACCCCTATAACGGTACTGGTATGTGCCTTGCATGCATAGAAACGGATATAGTACACGTGTACAGTAGTTGGTGGGCGCGCGGGCCACGCTTGTCGGAGAAATGGGGGGGAGAAAAATACACCTAGCTACCTCGTTCATTTTTATCCCCTAAAGCAATTTCAGCATTGTTTTAAAATAGTACTTAGCAGGGTCATTGTATTATGCATGCGCCCCTTCTAGTGGGGTGCAGCAGTGTGAGAACACTTGATTCCTCGCGCACGTGAGCCTCTCTCTATTGTTAACTTGTAAAAGGGGGCGGACAAGGATGAAGATCATAGAGTAGGAAAAAAAAGGGGGTGGTCCAAGGTGTTTCTTATACTCCGAAATTTTATTAATACATATATATATATATATATATATATTTTTTGTAATTTTATTCCCACGTTATCCAATTATTATTCAATCGTCACATTTTCGAATTTCAGATCAACCGCATCGTCGCGAGGGTTGTGCTCGTCGGGGGTTCGTTCTATTACGTGAGCACTGAGATATTGCTGAATTTCATTCAGTGAATTCATCCATCTAAAATACACTCGAGATTAGGATCTTTGACTAGAGTACGGAAGATGCTGTTATTAAATCAGCAGTAATCCTTGTCTCATATACTGGATTTGTCACGAAGTGCAATCGCCATTGTTTCGTGACGTATATACACAGGCACTACCTACGGGAGCGTCTCGACTGTCTACTTGGTGAAGCAATATTACATTCGAAAGAGAGCGCACTCCCTGAGTGTGACGCCCGCGGTAAGGTTCTGAGGGCCCTTGTGCAAGATAAAGGCTTGCATATACTTACTGAGTACATATACTCCCCCACATTCCGAGGAGTAAAGAGGCTGCTGAAATTTTGTCCATCCCCTAATAAGATTGACGCACGCTTCTCAGTCAGACGAGCACGTAGCTCACTTCCAGACGATTAACCCTAGCTGAATGCGGAATCAAACCAGTGGAGCTATAATGTACTCTTCAAAGAGCAGGCACGAGTAGCGCTAAGGGAATGAATATCAGGGAAGAAGGGAGAATTTAAATAATTTAAAGCATGCTAATACTTGGGAAAAAGTCTACGAGCTTGGGGGTTCGTGAATCTGATACGTGCGATGCGTTGGGTAAAATAATTTTTTTTTAAGGGAAATAAATATGATTCTTTTTTGTCAGGGGTGGGTGTCGGGGGTTGTTCAGGAGCTTCGATTGTCAAAGTGCTGTATTTATATGGGTTATCCAAGGGGTTAGCGTGTCTTGACGTTACCCTTTGCATAACGTGACTGATCTCGACTCCTCGTTGTTAAGGGATGACAATTCCAAAACTTCAGCGCTAAGCACATGGCCAGGGGGCGCGTGGCCAAAGGCACTGGAACGGCCCTCTCGTGTTCATTGTTCACAGTCTCTAACCTCTCTCAGTGCCTCATTCCTTTTTGGCCTGTTCACTCCTTTCCACCCCCTCGGAATCCCTAGAACAGGCCGACCAACCCCCGGAGTCCCTTGCCAACCAACCGTGCCTCTCGCTCTCATCTCATCTCGTGCCAGCCTAGTGACTTCATGAGGGTCTCATTTTCATTAAGAATTAAAGTTCAAGTCTGGGAAAAAGTTTCATTCGCCTTTTACATGCAAATGAGATCGCTATCTCGCTTCTAAAAGTCTCGGAACCTCTTTGGTGAGCTTCGCTACCCGAAAGCGATTCCGCGCATTGCAGCATGGCGTCGCTCTTTCTTATACGCAGACTGTTCCGTCATAGGTAAACCAAAGGCGGGTTGCTGCGATTGCCCGCGAAATAAAAAATTTATTTAATTCTGTATAATAATTATTTTCGCAATTAATCCTGATATCATTTTTTATTTTTAAGACACCGTGTATATTTTCTCATTTTAAAATGGCACCTTTTTCTCACTTTTCCTTTTACTCATCATTCTCCTACTTTATCTCGCTAACTATTTTTTTATCTCTCGCCATCTTCTTTCCACGATCTCAATATCTCAGATTCTAGCGTTGAAATCACTAAGGGCTCCACAGGAATTTCAATGGCGTTGTCGCCAGTGGAACTGTTTCAGGTACAAAGAATTTCCTAAAATTCAGTTCGCCACCATAACGTTCTGAAAAGAAAATCGTTAATTTGACAAGATCCATGGGGGATGTTCAATGAGGTATTGTCAATTTTCATAATTGCCTTTATACCAAAATAAATGGAGAGTAACGCAACAGGGATGAACTATACCGGTTCTCGCAATATGGTACCTAATAAGCCGATTACACGGTGCGTATCAATTTTCATTAGCAAATTAAAAAATACCTTTGTTCCAGCTATATATAGGACCGAATGAAAACATCCATTATTTACTCCGAGGGCGTTTCGTGCGGATTTCATTATCGCACCGTAGAATAACCAAAGAGGTTTCGTGCGAGTCAAAAATATGGGATAGTCCGGTTGCAAGGGATATAAAACCTATCGCACCCTAAAAATTCTCATACCGATATTCACGTGTCCATTCTACGTTTCAGTAATTTTTTTCCTTTTTTTTTTTGTTCACCATCCTCTCGCCTCCACAATCCAAGACGATTAATCGACCTGGCTAACTAATTAATTGATGTAGACATACGCGTTACGAGATTCAGACCCGCAACCCATTTCGTCGTCTATACTGCAACCATGAAATAATCCAATTTGAATTTTCATTTCTACTTTACTACTTTTGCACTATCATCCTCATTTCTCATTATACTATCTATATCGTACCTATGTTTACGTACGTATAATATATACAGATAGTCAGGACTTTCTATATAGAGCAGGACTTACGGATAGGCTGAATAATTAAACCGCACCTCCAGTGAATCATTATTTGCACGGCTAATTTACGCGATAAGCCGTGTAAATAATAATCCACAATATTTCTCTCATGGGACATTCACTCTCGCGAAGCAATAATCAAAACTATCGTATTCCGTATATCCATACGCTATATGCCTGAAGTCACAGCCTTGTAGATTTTAGCAAGTGAAAATTTTCGTATAAGCTTTCCAAAAGTATCCACGTATTGAATATCGGTATGCAATTAATTTTAATAAAACAGAAAAATTTCACTCATTTACTAATTAAAGATTCCTTCATTGGCTAACCGGATAACGTAGCCCGACATTAGCCCGATGCCTTGACGTGACAAACGCACTGCCGTCACGAATCGTTCCTGGGTCGCGTATAAATTAATAATTACAAACGCCGCTATTACCAGGATTAATGTCAACGACATTATGCATCCGTTTTGCCGATAATTCAAACGAACGCTGATACGCCTTGACAATGTGAAAAAAAAAGGAATTAACTATACATGCAGGAAGACGAAAATAACGCGGGGTATAAATTTCGTCCAGGTATCCGGCGCGTCGACAACTTCTCGTTATCAGGAATGATTAAACGACCCGCGTGAATAAATTTGATAAGATTCCTTTTTTTTTAAATGATTAATCCATCCATTAATATTACGTGGGATATTTCACGCATCTGACTCGAACTTTGGCAGTCGCGTTATTTAATGCGCGGCTACGCTACAAGGTGTCAATAAAATAACGATCTCTGATCGGTAATGTCACGAGAGATGAGATAAATATGGCTATTTGAACGCGGCAGATAATGCAAACAAACGCAGGGTGAGTTATGCTTTCCGGATCTGTATAACGCGCAATCCCGCAATACGATATGCTTTGCGTGAAATTTGCTTTGAATTACCACCGTGCCAGTAATGCAGCCCGGATTGGCATTTACTGGGATTATCAATATTTACCGTCATAACGACCTGGCGTATTAGATGGCACTCATTAACAATAAGATAGCTCAGGATTTCTCGGTGTATGTAAATAGTGTGTAATATACCGTAAGAGTGACGTCATACTGTAAGATCGATTATTTATGATTTATTTAAATCGACAGAAACAAGTCCCGGTCGGTATGCCTGACAAATGGGTCCTTCGAGTCTTAACAACGGGGACCTGAATGATCTTACGGTTCATCATGTCAAGTGATTACAGCTATTTTGTACCACTTGTACTTATTAGGGGTGATACGCCGTGCCGGGCAGCCATTATGAGTGCCATCTGAATCTCTGCCTCTTGAATGCCTCCATTTACCATTAAGCACATTACTATTATCCTATCACGCGCTCACTCGGCCAAAGAGAGTTCTTTGGTTTGTTCGTGATGTGCCAAGCCATTTGTGCAAAGTGGCGTTCATTACTAAATTATGCTGGTTTCATATAGTATTGCATTAATAACGATTATTCGATGCGTTTGGTGTTAGGAGCAAAGGAATGAAGGTGCATTCGTAGGTCGATAAATAAACCTCTAAGCTTTTTGGTATATAGGAGCGAGATAAACGAAGAATTCATTTTATTCTCCTACATCTTGCGTTACTTTTATTTTTTTATTTTTTTTTTCAGCGAAAAACCAAAGGCAGTGATTTTCAAATGCGATATATTCGCTCGGACCACATTGGGCAAAGTCGAGAAGCAAACCTCTCGTTTATTGAGACGTACGGTCCGGCTTCCGGTTGAATTGACGTGCGCGCGCATTTTCACGTTTTATTACGTTCATATTTATACGAAGGTTATATCACGTAATACGTACTTTATATCGGAGTATTAGGCAGGGGGTACATTTTATACGTATATATATATATGTGTAGATATGTATATTCACGGGGTTGTATACGGCTGTCCACTGAAGATAACCAGGATCCGCCATTTCCCACCGATTCCCTCGTCCACGTGAGTGTTCCTTTCCCTCCTCCATCCCTGACCACAGTATTTGCCGACTAGCGGTGATCCAGCGGCTTTTAATAATATTTCCGAATTTTTTTTATTTTTATTTTTTTTTTCCGATCTCTCCCGCGCGCACGGCTCATCGGCGATTCCCTGTGATATTTTTTCACCGGTAATCCCAAAGTATTGCACTCTTTTTGAAAGCGATTTGCGATATATAAATAGAACGAGGACGAACGCGAAATGACTTTTGGATTTTGTCATTTTTTTTTTTTCATCGGTCGAATTTCACATTGAAATTACCAAAAAAATTGTCGGTATCTACGTAACCATCTAGATATTCGTTCGCGCTACTACTTGGCTTCCTTTCCTTTTTTTGGCAATTGGTGGATTTACTGTTTTTCCAAATTTTTTTTGGTTTCCCCCATATAAAATGCATAGCGACGCAAACAGTCATTGGAAGAGAAATACAAAAATGGTATTGTACCGTTCCACTCTTTTGGATAACATCGAACGTTCGCGGCAGAATAGTACGCAAGAATAATTCAATAATCTTGACGAATTTTTATTCCACTCTCGGATTTAATTAAACGACAAAATAGATTTTATTATTTGCAATCACGTTTGTGCCGCGTCCTCGTCCCTCCCTTCGATTCTACCAATATAGCTCGCCAATCTGTATAGACATTACGAAACGTTCCCTTGCACAATCCGTAACGAGGTTCCAAATGTAATACATTGGGAACGCAGAAACAGGGGGTCCCTACCACTCCTGAAAGTCCTTCCGGTACCGAGTCAAGTACTAAACGAATTTAACCCTCGATCATTTTTCAGCACTCTGACGATAGACTTAGAATTTCCCTTTTCTTTTATTTCTTCACCTTTTTTTTTTCATAGCCATTTTACCCGATCGATTCCTCCTTTAAATATTTCATCTGTGCCAGCGAGAGTACATTACGCGTATACAGCCACGTGAATATGTATAGGCACACAGAAAATCGACCTTATGATTATTTATCAGGCACCTTCGAAATTCAAATCACCCCCTTTCCCGCCGCGACCTTTAATGAAGGGGTGCGCCTGTCGGTCAGTACCAAGGATTTAACCGTTATGAAAAATCGTTATGAGTATCCTCATTGTTGATACCAATGTAGGAAACACAAAGATACACGTGGCAGGGAGTATCGATACCATTTTCAGCGAGGGGCTGGGGGTTTGGCCAGGTCCGTCAGGATGGCAGAGTTTAACGGCCTTTAAAGAATTTCTCTGAAGGCGCGGTAAGCCCAGAGCAGGGAGCCAACCTGACTCGTGCGTATTTTATGATGTTGCAATTTGCGAGAAAATTCTTGGCAGTGGATCCTAAAGATATGAACAACTTTATATACGTGCAGCGTTCAAGATAGAAGGATAAAGCGGAAGAGAAATGCTGAGGAAAGATGAAGTCCGTCAGTAGAGCCAACGATAAAATAGCTTCGTAATGCCCGGCTAAGAATTGTCGGTCCTTAGAATCCTTCGGACATCAACATAATACTCATAGCTTCATACTGTACCGCTATGGACCCCAGCATCCATTCAAAGGCACAGAATTTTACATAGCTATATATATATATATATATCGAGATATAATGCACGTCTACGTATATGACTGCGCACGTGGAGGGTTATGTACATGCATATATTCCTGCATAAATACATTAGGTAGGGACTCCTACGAGAGATCCTCAGAGAGACGGACGCATATAAAAATACCTATAAAGATACTTTGAATTTTATATTTGCCGAAGCGGTCAACATTTAAATGAGCCGATCGATCGATATTACATTAGAATATGACGTGGGATACGCCGTATTCGGATACGGAGATATATCTTTGCGTCTGTATACCTATATACGTATGTTATGAAGTAGAAGCCAAGGGGCGGTGGTGGCCACGTTGATTCTCCAGATTCTCTTGGTATGGCATATTACGTGATGGTGATGGTACGGCCCGAACTGGACTGTAAGGGTGGCCAAGCTTTCGAGGGGTTGCGAAATGAGACGTTCTCAGACTTTCGAAGGGTGGTTTGAAAGGAACATTAGACCAGCCCGAGGGCGGCTAGCCTAACCTATATGGGGTGTTCGTGGAAAATGGGACTCTGGTCGTCCCCTATTAGCGCCGCCAAACGAGAAATACTCTAAACTCAAGTTCAATTACGAATGGCTGGTCGAGTTGCTCGTTAGACTAAGAATTGAATGGAGGAAGCTTTGTGGAAGAAAAAATTGAAATAATTTTATATTCATTGATTTTTTGATTCTTCCTGTTAAACAACCTTAACGATACATCGGCAGTCTCGTGTATGTTTTTTTATCAAACGGTTTTAACGTTCGTTGAACTTTATCACTAAATTGGCAAATATAATTGAATCAAAATGTAAAATGTAAGCCCGGCCAATAAGAAGCAAGCGATTCGCGTACATCGCGAATCTCCTTTCTTTTTTTTCTAATCCTCAATTCGTCAATACTAAGTGCCACCGAATCGATTTCTCGTGATTTCGTATTGTTAAACGTAATAACGCAATTTACCGAGGACACGTGGCGACCAGAGGGCGAACGTCTTTGGTACGGAAGGGGCAATTTAAATAAACAAATTATAAATATTCGTTTGCGCAAACCATCTCAGCATGAATAATCATTACGTCGTGGACGAACGACGACGGGCAAGGTGGTTTGGTACAGAAGCCAGAACCGATTCGATTGATTAAATTTTTAATAATTCATTTGCATTCCCACCCCTCTCTATATACCACCTTACGAGGAACAACTCCACTCGGCTTGAATCTATACCGAGATAGATATAGACGTTCAACCCTTTTAATATATTTTTAAATTACATTTTTAATTGACGCAACAAATGAATTATCGATTATTTTAACCGATTGTGCGCTCGAGCAGAGAATTGATACCGATTTCAACGCCTTTCTGTCATTTCCTCCAATCACCGAACCATCCATACGGAAACCCGCGGTAGGTATAGATTCGCCAAATCTACGTGACGGCTCGCAGTGTTCATTTAAAAAATAATGATAATATCGTTTCGATACCCCCTTCGCCCACTGTCCCCTCCTGTGACGTCTATTTTTTCTTTTGACAATCCAAAGAGAAAATTTCATCGAGACTCTTACGTCTCACTTCACTTTGGGTTAACGAGTAAAGGTACACCTAGTTAACGTTACTTAGTTGATTACCTTTCCAATTGACACGATAGTCGCAATCAGTCCAGTTTGGTTAGGTATGTTGCAGGTTGGTACCTACTGGCTTGGCTACAGGTCGTATACCTACCCCTGGGCAGTACTGTGAACATTTCCAGACCAAACTCTTCTTCCGACTTTCTCCCTCTCTCCCACCCTTTACACATACGTCTAAACTCTTTCTAACAAGTACCACGCATGCTTGGATCTCCTCGTCACCACTAGGACTTCCCGAATAGATATTGGTACGACTATTTTTTTTAAGGCCTTATCACAGGGTCTGATAATACTAAAAATATATAATGATAGAATAATAATTATTAGAATGAGTTAGAAATTTTTTTCAAATTACATGAAATTTTTATATAAATGATTTTTATATTTATTTTACTGCAGCTTGCGACTGTTGGGAGTGCTTAATGTTGTTAAAAAAAGGTTACTGACGTCTGCTATACAGTATGCATAATTAAAAGGGCAATTACGACCTCGCGCACACGTCCACGTAGTAATTCGCGATTTCGCACGAGAGCGAAATCATCGGGACATAAAGTTCAACTCTCAGAAGCATCTCAGCGCGAAATCCGAATCTCATAACTTCCGCTCGGACGACGTTGGGCTCAATATTCAAGATGACCGGTGGATGTGACGTCACGCTTCGTCGCCGCCTCGGGCCATATTAGATCGAAGAGTTTCATATTGCTTGGCGACCAGTGTAGAGCAACCTGAGGAGAGAATCAAGACGACTGACGATCTTCCGCTGACTTCTCTACGCCTCCGGTTTATCTATGCTTCACTTAGTGACGCAATAATGCCCATCGAAGGTGAGTGGATGGAATGGAAATTTTTATCAAATTCTACGACTGCCAAAAATTATTACAATATGTTACTTATTGGTTGGAAATATTATTATCTGGATAAAACATGTATCGATTTGCTTCACTAGACAAGAGACTAGAGATCATTGACGATGCTGCAAATTGACTGTCCATATGTACAGTTCGATCCAAAAATACAGTCGAGTACTTAAAATTATATTGACTAAATAAAACGTAAAGCCAACCAAGCGATGACTTATTTGCTTGTCACTGCCTCGTATTAATATGCATTGTTATTTTTTTTTTTTTAAGGAAATGAGCTACGCTATTAATTCCGGAGGGATGTGCCACGTGGTTGCGAAGGAACGGGATATTTTGCGTGGCCTGTTTGCCAATGGTTTTAAATTCCTTTTGAGTTTGGCGAATGCCGAACAAAAACGACAGGACGAAAAATGAGGTTGAGTAGGAGAAAGAGAGAGGGCAACTGCGAGAGGGATATGTGGTATACGGGCAAGTGAGCGAGAGAGAGTGAGAGAGAAAGAGAGAGGCAGTAGCTACGAGGAAGAGAAAAAAATCATTTGCACGGTAATTCGAAGCCTGGATTTCAGTCGATAAAAGGATGCACACACGCTGCGGCGCATACAGAGGGAAGAAACAAATGAACAAATTCGCGTTTCAGAATAATGCCCGGCAATCCCATCTACCCGTTCCTCGTACCCCATACTGCACTCAGTCCCCCCCACCAGGGCATCGGACTAACCCCCTTTACCGAAAATCTACCCTCTCATTGCTCCCTCTCGTATACCTTCGTACCAACCCTCTCGGTGCACCCCGGCATCGGGGGCCCCGACTACCTCCGTACGTCCCTGGTCCCTCAACCCTACTTTTTTTCATTCCGTCCTATCAATTGATCAGGTTTTAAATTTCCGCGTCCATCCGAGCTCTGCCTCCTCTCTGCTGCTGGTGCTGCTGCACCCTGTACCACTACCACTATCTTCGTCACTACCACTGACACTGCCGTCGGAGTTCTCCTACCTCTGTCTCTCCAATGCCCTTTTACATACTATACTGAACCATCGTCACTGCCACTCTCCGACGACCCGCCACCTCCTGTCCCTCTCTGTTTAATTAAAAGGACACATTAAATTATTTTTTCAATTGAACCCCCCATTGTTACTCGCAGACTGCTGATTCTATCCAATTTTTTGTCGGGAGCTTTGCCGGAATTTTTTTGTGCTTTCCTATTAATTGGGAAATACTGAAATACGCAGAATATCGAGCACCTTGATGGTCCAGTGAGCATGGCGGTGAGGCGCGCGACGCGACAATTTTTCGATAGGTTTTTTCAGAATTTTTTTTAGTTTTTTGCACATGCTAAAAATTCCCCCCCCCCCCTCTCTCTCTCTCTCGCATACGCCTAACCACGAACCAACTTTTCATTTTCAAAAATACTTTTCTTTCTTTACTGAAAATCAATTTCACGGTTGCGGAGACTTGGAACACAAAATTCTATAGATCGCGAAACAAAAGTGCAATTCAGTCTTGAATAAAATTAATTGCATAACCCTCGTGAAAATTTCAGGAATTGTTCAAGGCCCTCACGCGTATCTATTTAGTGTTTTTAAAACGAGTTTAAGACACTATTATTTAAGGTTCAAATATGTATTAAGCGTGTCAATTCATCTGCATGGTATAGTATGGTTGGTCTGAAGCGGTCACAGGTTGTTCATGCTATCGTCTAATTCTACTGATACCGTGGCCTAAGTGGTAGCAAGTCGACGTGAATTTCCGAAATCGAGAATACATATTGTATACAAAAGTACAAGTAAAGTGTACGAAGGAATCGGTAGTGGAATGAAGGGTTACCAAAATAATCTTCTGCTAAAACTTCACAGACTTCCTCGCAGGAATATTTGTCGCATAAGGACCGTGGCGCAGAATACAGTACACAAATAATTAATAGAATTTGACTCGATCCCGAAATGGGCGCTTTTGCTCGCAAAGCTCTCACCTTACGCCGGCTGGCAATTAGGCGCTTTGTGAATCGAGGTGACATATTTTAATTACGATGTTAATTTGAATTTAAATCACTTTAAGTTCCTCGCGACGGCCGGAGGACTATCGTTCAACCATTTTGCCAGTCCCGTCATTTCGTCACCCTTAAGACCCACCCTAACCTACCCCAACCCAACCGTCAACCTGCCACCTGCTACGATGCCTAAGTTACTCAGCCTGAGTAGGTAAATCGTTGTTTACGTGTTTACGGACATTATCGAGTAGTGAGGCTTTAAAAGAGACAGAAACTGAAAAATTCCTTCGTCATAAAAAAAGAATGGATAATCATCCCTCGAGCCTTGTAAAATTTTAGTCTCTTAACTTTAATATCGCTCGACCTTAAAAAGTCCAAAATTCTCTTAAATTACAAAAAAAAGAATTTTACCCCTTTCATAAAATTTCATTTCACACAACTCATTCTATTTTGCTACTTGAAATTCTGTGTACAGTTTCCCTTACTACAACAAGAATCACGATTTGAACTTATTAATCTCTAAGCCGACTACGTAAGAATGGTTTAACATTATGATTATAACAATCGATAGATTGATCATTGTTCGAGTAGGATATTTTCAAACACGACATGTCCTTCCTTTTGTTCTCAAAGGGATCCTGCAAAGAGTGGCTATGAAGGGTAAGGAGGGCGAATCCTTTTCCGCGACATAACTAATTCGGAAAAGCTAATTAAAACTTGACTCGTACCCACCAAGCCTACCTTATCCCAGACTTCGTTTCTCCATCCAGCCACGAGGCTTCAAGGGTTATGAAATACGGTCAGAAGGTGGACGTAGCGAATCCTTCGAAGAAAGTAGCCCTTGCGCACTTTTCAGTACAGAAAATCCCACTGGCATCCACAGGATGTGAAATTTCATCGCGATTTCCTTTTTTTTCAACCGTGGAGTCCAGTCGAAAGCAGATAACCATGACTCCCCATCCCTGAAACCCATTCGGCGTATTTACTACGAAGTTGACAGTGATACCAAGGTGATACGACGAAGAAGGCATGTCTCGGCGGAAGAAATTGGGAAAATAAAAAATTTTTACATAACAATTTTTCAATTACAATTTGCACAATGAACATGCACGATATCATGGAACGGGGGTGCAGGACGATTTATGCTTTACAACAGTCCTTACTCTAGGACATGCATGACGCCACCTGTACCGCACTAAACTCTTCCTTGACGTACATACAGTCTCCTTATCTACCGTGTCTGTCTTTCGTCCGTCAATACGAATGTGATACTAGCCTTACGTAATTTGCACACCTTCCTAAGCTGTTCTACCTATTTGTCATGAATTTTTGAATTATCCACGTGGTATGGGATAGTCTCAATGATTATAGAAAATCATATTTACCCAATATACATAATCCCTTTTATTATTAACCCTAACGATATCCTTATTCACGTGACTTACCTGCATTAAATATATGTATATACACACCGAAGGAAAATCAACGAGCTCCTCTTATATCTATACGTGTTATCGAAATCGGAAGGGTGATAGTCATGGCATATCTGTCGATCTGTGGTATCGGCATAGCGAAGCGATTCATCAGTATCGTTAGCCGACTGTTCTCCCTCTACGAGTCACGAAATATTACAGCGACAGGTTCACGCGCAGACATTACCACGTATACATAGGGAGATTTCCACGATGGTTTGTAGCCCTAGAGTCGGTAGAATAACGCGTGTATCGCACTAGGGGTTCGTCTAGGTAGCTACACGGGAAGCGGCACATATATATGTATATACAGATGGATAAATACCGAAACGTCAGTAACTCACGATCAGCTAACCCCTCCTTGTCCCTCTAACGTTTTCTCTTTGAATCCCTCCCTCTTTCTCACTCTCGCGTACTCTCCCGCTCCTCCCATATATCCTATCCCTATCGCTCTCTCTTTCTCTCTCTCTCTCTCTTTCTCTCATCCAACTCCGGCGGCTCCTCTCCCGCTCCCGCGGCGGCTTTGTGCGCGACGGTAGGCATTGTGTATCCTGCAGGATGTACATCTAGATCAATAGCATTGGAAATTATCCAAACAAATTATCGATAGAGCGAAAAAAGCCCGGGCACGGCGACCGGGGCGCTACATCACCCATAGACGGCGAGCGAGCGTATTAAAAAATAAAAAATTGCCGTACATTTTTCAGGCATTAACGTGTGTGAGGGTGTACGTGCGATCGTGCGTACACGGGGGGTGAGCCGGTGGGAAGGGTTGTGGAGGTTGGCGGAGGTATTGGAGGTATACTGGAGGTGGAGGTTTTATAGCTTGTAGTGTTGGTACCAATGGCGAGAGTGTAGATGGTTCAACTGTAGAAACCGAAGGGGTAGTCGGCCGTAGGGGGTCGCGGTGTCTGCATCGTGGAAAGGGTACGTGCATGCATGTCTCCCGATTGGCCTGCTAAAGCCCCAGAAGCCAATTCACGTGGCGCTCCGCGTGTTTAGTGCAATTTTTCAAAATTAACTAATGTTTGACAGCCACGCCGCGAGACTGCGTTGTGCCCGCTGGGGATAACCAACGGAAAAACCGCCCTTCACTCGGCCGAAGGGGATGGTACCCATACCCCGTGAAATAACGTACCGTAGCATTAATCATGTTTAATTAATGGGAAAGCTTGAAAAAAAAATAAATAAAAGGACCATCGACTCTTTGTCCTTTGCCCGATCTTGATAACGATCCGACGATATCGATTGATCGGACGTCAAAATGACTTTTGAAAATTTATATCTAACAGCTCTGGGATCCTTATGTAGGATATTGAAGAGGGAAGGGATTGCATGAGAAAATTGCTTTAGTAACTTCATCTTGTACGGCAGGAACAGGTTTAATCGATAAGGGATGATTTTTATGATTTCCAAAAAACGACAATCAGACTGCACGTCATAGAAACGATTCGCCATAGCGATTTTCGCGTTGTCAAGCCGCGGGTCGTCTACGCGTTGGGTTCTCACTTTTCGTCGCGCTGCTGCTGGCCAGCGTAAAAATTACGTCGACTAGAGTTTATTTGTCCGGAAATGGCGGTGGACCCCATAGGGGTGGTGCTTGCATTCAGGTAGAGGTATGGGTCATACAGAGAGAGAGAAGGAGAGAAAGAGAGAGAGAGAGAGGGAGGGAGAATAAAAAAAATTGCAAAAGGTGGTACGATAGGTAGCTAGGTTGGCCAGAGGTGGAGGTGAGAGTAGGTAGGTACGTACCTACAGGCCGCTTGATGTATCACGTATTATTTGTGTGTTGCGTTCGTTTCGTTGCTGCTGCATTGCGCGCTTTTTTCGCGCCCACCGCCTATTATTTATTAGCACTAACGTGCAATTGTATTGATCTGCAATATACCGCCGCCCACTTGTATCCACCCAGCCACCCGGAGCTCCAAACTCCCTACGTACACACACAGCCCAACGCACTTTTTTTCCCCATCCATTTCGAGAATACGCCGGAAATTTTACAAATGTCCAAAATGCAAGTGCTCAAGAACGAGGCACTTGGCCCAACCCCATAACAAATTGCATACGCGCAGGTGCATTCAATTTTTCCACCTACCCCCCGGCCATATCTAAACCCCATATCAAAATCTAAAAATCATTCCTTAATCTCAAGTCAGAAATAAATTTAAGCCCTTTAACGAAACGTCCACGCTACGCCCATCGAATATTCCCGCTAGAAAATCTGTGCACGAAAGTGAAAACAAGGTCAAAGACCAGCCAGGTCATCGTCATCGAACTAAATTCTCCCGCTGCCCATGGTCAGGGCTATTATATCGTCATGATATAACGATATAACACAAAATCAACAGGGTAGCAGTAGGGAGGGGATATCCAGCGTGGCGAAATACAATAGCCACGGGTATTCGCGCATAGGACGCAGCGCCAATATAGTCGGCCGGCCGCGTAGCGTTGCGTTGCATTGCGTTGATGTAACTAAATGATTGGGTAAATGATTCCACAGCGTGCCGCGAGTAATTGAGTGGTGCCGCCGTGCGCGCGATGACTGCCGCTCGCAATGGCACAGCACACGTTGCATTTCCGCGAACGCACACGTGCTATCGCGCCATT
This sequence comes from Cephus cinctus, assembly GCF_000341935.2. Taxonomy (NCBI): domain Eukaryota; kingdom Metazoa; phylum Arthropoda; class Insecta; order Hymenoptera; family Cephidae; genus Cephus; species Cephus cinctus. The sequence continues at coordinate 442,152 of NW_014333664.1, read as the reverse complement.
CACCGAGCGTCACATATGAAGCTTTGGTGATCTCTGTTGCACCTGATGCATCGGATGCATTCTCTGGCCCGCGTATACGTCACTCTGTATTATTACCTACCACCTATGCGTCCAAGTTCCATCCACGTATTCATACGTACGAATAGGGCATATACCATATAGGAATCAGCACCCTCACCTACGTCAAATCCGACTAGCTGTGATTTCCAGTACATGCGTGGGACACGCTTTACGCTTTCGTTTTCGTGTGCGTGGCACGCGCGCCCCACGGCAATGACGAGTCATCCACGCTAGAACACCTCGTGCACTCTCGCCGATACTCACTCTGGGACCACCTATACGCACCCCTGCATTACCCATCTATGCTGCCTATGCACTGGATGCACTATAGTCCACTGTACTGATCTGTACTCTGTCGCTCTCCCTCACCTCCATTCAGCATGGCTTACACGAGAGAGCCGTGTATACGGATTCACTCTCGTCATGACTGCACGTTTGTTTGCGCGATGCGGTTGGGTGTTGGCAAATTTGCGTGGCCGCGGGGGATATGTTTTCGTTTCCAATGATTTATGTCACTAAATGGGTTTCACGGGACACGTCACGCCGAACGGTATTAATGACGCCGATAACGACAGTTTGTTTTCGTTTTCTAAGGCAGCTTCTTAGGAATGCTTCCTTGTCGTATATGTATATTTTTCTAGACCATTCTATACACTTTATTATCGATAGCTTCTCACTGTATTATGTACAACACAAGCAAAATTATTAAGTTTCATAAGTTTTCCTTCGATATACAATACTTTAATTGCACGTGCGCCCTGGTATCGCGAACAGGAATCAGGTAATCGTCGAATTCATTCCCAGTATCAAAATGGCAAATGGACTTATCTCGCCTAATTGGATAGGGTATCAGTTCTCTCGTAATAGCATACAAAATAATGGCATATTCGACATAGAATATAATTTCGTATTCGTTGTACATAATACAACGTGATACACAATAGTGATACGCTGTTGATAATAAAATATATGGAATGGACTAAAGTTCCTCTTACTTTTCCACCAATTTAATTATTCTTATGTATTATTTGAATTATAAACACCATATACAGGTCATATATAAATTACATATGGTTTTTATATGTTCAAAACCGTATATGATCCATATATAACTTTTCCACCTGGGGGGAGGTGTAATCGAAGAAATTTATCCTATTTCTCATTAGCAGAGAATTCTTGTTGTGACGATGATTAAGTTTAATTAATTCTTAGTAGAAGGAATTCATTTTGAAGAATGATTTGAAGATAATTGCAGGTGTTGGTTATCTTAATACTTATCCATGTTCGATTAATACCTTAGAGTTCCGTATGCTCTCCAGTTGCGCGGAAGCCATTAGGGATTGGAATTTAACATGAACGAGTTGGGATCGTGAGAATCCTGTGGCAGGATGCTGGATTCTCTTTGACTATTGGCGGAGTGTGTTATGCGTGTGGGAGAATACGTGTTTCGGCGAGTAGTTCAATTTATCTATGTCATCATCTGGCAGAAACACCGATACCCCACAACACCGCCGGCATCACTACCGGCTCATGACTAATGCAATGATTCGGTTATGCGCCACACTGCACTCGCTCGACTCCACTTCATTGGAATCATTAACAGTCATTGAAACTCCTAGCGCCATTAGGATTTTGGAATGCGAGCACGTGGAATATGGTATTTCGCGTTTCAGTTGAGCTTCTACAGTTTGTTATTAAATTTCTATGCATGTATGTCTTTTTTTATATACTCTACGTTTACTTCATTGAGATCATTGAAATCATTCGGATATCGGTACTAGACGTGGCTCGCGGGGGCAGCTCTCGAGCTAAATGAATTTTGAGTGCGAGAAGCGTTTCATCCGAGTGACAGTACCAACAAAAACAGAAATCGAATTCTCCCCGAAGCCCCATGGCAGAAGTGGGGTTTGTAATTTAAAAAACAATGGATGCTAAGGCACAATGAGGCCAAATGAGATGGGGGATGGATCGTCGGGGAGTGGGCTCCGGGTGGTACGGGGGTGAAATCCTACACTGGACAAGGGATAGAGTGGGAACGTTACTGGGTAGGTTGGTCTCTAGCGAAAAGTATAAACGATACGTGAATCTAATCAGGATGAATTCCTAAGATTTATCAAGGGATTGCTTGTAATTAAAAAATTTTAATTATTTACTGCACTAAACAATTGCTCCCTCGTATAATGACGTGAAAGAGGAATAAAATTTATTCTTGATATCGGTTTTGACATTATTATTATTTCAAGAATCTCCTTTCAAAAATGTTACGTGTTACGTGAATTTTTGTAAGAAAATTTTTTATCAAATTTTTATTATAAATTTCTACGACCTACTTCGTACCGTCATTGGATTAGGTATCATCGCGAATCTGGAGCAAGGAAAATCGAACGTAGCCACCTGACGGACATTCAATGATTCAGCGGTAACTTGCTGTTATGCAATTTAGCAAAGTGTTTTCGGTTACCTCCTGCTTCAGACACTCGAAATTAGTTTCCATAGGAGATAGTACGTACGAGTGTGTTCGTATTCGTCACTAGCAGCTCCTATCGATTGTTGGTCTAATTGTGTTACTGTGAATGTCCGATTCACCGAGCGGACCCCAACGGAAGCTAGAGAGGGAGATCCGAAATTTGGCTCCCGTTCTCCGACGAATGAAAAGGGGTGGTTTGCATATTTTTTAACGTTGACGAAACAGCCTGAAAAATAATCCAAGTCTCATCGCGATAATTTGGCTATCGAGATAATAAGTCACTTGACTTGCCCCTTTACCCATAGACAATTTCTTTACCCAGTCGTTATAAGGAAAACAGCCGTACCCATATATTCCAATTAATTATCACATTAAATTGACATATCCTTTCACCTACTCTACATAATTTTCACATAATAAACTGTCGCGCGAAAGGAACTGACGTTCGTAACGTAATGCACTATGCAGTATGGGGAACCGTCGCCGTTCTAGAGAGGAGTCAAATAACGCAACAGAAGTCGGCCGTTTTAATTAATAATGGCCGAGCTAACGTGGAGTCGGTTAATTGCGCTTTATTTTATATTAAATTTCAAACGCGCCAAAGCGAGAGTTTCTGCATCTCGTTCGCGCGGTTATTATTGTCCATTTGCATAATAAATTAAGGCCTCCATTCATTAAAGGGCCCAGAATTGTATGATGCAAATGCGAAAGGACAGTTCGGTGTCTGGCATATTAATTTGCCCACCCTGTATTACCCTGTGCTTTCCCATCTATAATAATAAACTTACTATGACGATTATCTTTGGAGCGTCGATCGATCATCTTGACGTATGCATTGGCAATAGATTATTAAATCTCTGCGTCCAACGTCTCCAGCTTCATTTGACATATGCGTATATATACTTCATGCCATATATATATATATACACGCTTATTCAAGATCCCTGCACCACCTGAAGTTGGTTACGTCAATTTGATTTATATTAATTCCCATGGTAAAAACCTACGTGAACCTGTCACAAGAGTGAAAATTTAATTATTTTTTTTACGATTAATAAAGATCTTGATATGCAATTGTTTGTAGTAACTATTATTTTGTTCGTTGTAGCACCAACAAAAAGTTCCAGGACGGTAGAACCATCTTCAGTTGTCTTGAATAACCATATAAACTATCTGCCTATACCTACTTCAGTATAAAGTCAAGAAATTATTTCCATCTGGATCGTCAGCTCGCTTGCTCGATCGATCGAAGTATATATGTTTATTCATTAGAGCATAATCGAACGATAGGGATACCGTAATTAAGTGGGTGGAATTTCCATTTCCTCGATGGAAACGTGCCACTCGCTACTTCGAGAGAACCTAGCCATCTTTTTTTTTAACACAATTCTTTCCTTCCTTTTCTTAAAAGTTTGACCACGAGTATTCAATAAATACAGATACCTTGCGACATAATCGATTTATCCCTGGCAAATGGTTTGTCGATTCAATATTTATTATTCGGTTAAACAGCCTGTGAGAGCAACAAATTTTTGTTGCGTTCTAGATGTTGTAAATGCCTAATAAAATTTATTCGCAAATCATCTGATTTTCGAATCATATATTTACTAAGTATTTAACTGATAATACTTGACGTACCACTAAGTATATCGCGAGGTTAAACCACGGCTATATCCAGGTTCTGCGACTGGCGCCGACTAGGGGGCTCAAATGACTCACGCAAAAGTAAATTATACATCGAAAGGGTTTAATATAATGAAGTGCTCCATATGCATGAGAGGCCAGTCTGACGCTTTGTGCACTGCCTCGAATTTCGCGTTTCTCCATGTGGCGCGAGTGTGTGTATCGCCCGTTCCACCCTTTGCCCAACCGGCGCTTCGATTCACCCTAAATTACTTGGACCCCCGTCAAGTCGCGATAGCACCTAAGCGTGAAAATGACTGCTTTACCCGGAAGTGTCAAATAAAAGAAAGCAAGACAAGAGGGGTGATGAAATTAAAAAAAAGGATAAAAATAACATAAAGAATCAACGCACGAGCTTTGATCAAATTCAATAAGTTCGTTCGTACCAATAATAAATATCCAAAAATAATTTTTTTTCAAACACTGATAACATCTAAATTTCACAATTATACTATCAATTAGTCATTAACGAAAATGGATCAACAGTTCAAAAATAAATATATTCATAGTCACATAACCGTTAGCTGAACTGAACTTTGAACGCGTGTACGCGGATACAGCGACGCGTAAATTAGAAAAGGCGCAGATTCCAGTGGTTCCTGGGCTTAGTGGCGTTACCAGGCCCGACAGCCCACAGGATGAAGGGTAGTCGCCGAGTAGACGAGAAGGGTTTGGGGGTATGAGAAAACTGTAGGATGAAACGTAGTAGTGGCAAAGGAGGGTGGAGGGTCGTCGACTGAGAAAGCGGGGTGGAAAAGCAGAATGCAGGGCGCACAGTGCGCCGTTGGCGGTTGCGAGCGCGACTACGGGACAGTAGTACAGGGGGTAGCTTAGTTGCAGGGAACCAGCGGAAAGCATCAAAAGCAATGTTTGGTGGCGCTATAATGAAATGAATTTATGCAGAGCCGTAATGCTTGAATATTTAGCAACCCTCTTCTGGTTCTGTTCCGCCTGGTCGTCACCCTCCTGGCCGCACCATCTCCTATAGCCGGTTCACGCTAAATTCCTCCGGCCACAGTATACGTACAAGTGTACGATTCGAAAAGAAGATACGTTACTGTTTCCATAGATAAGAACACAAATATATATATATACATACACGAGTTTTACAAGATGGTAAAATTACGAGCCACATTTTTTCACAACGTCCTCCACTCGTCGAGACACTTACCAAGCGCTATATTTGCCCAAAGTGTCATTGTCTCATTGTTCCACGAGAGCGATTCGGCCGAGGATAAACGAAGAGACCCGAACTATCCCCGAAGTTTGGCATTATCGCCAGGACTAAAGTTCGCGGCAGAATGTCGCGCAATTTTCCGAGCTCATATATCTGCCTGTGGATGATGCCAACTATTTCCAAGGATTCGCTTGCAATTTATGCGCTTCGCGATGATTTCGCGTCGGTCCACCATGGTACCTATACATACAGCATATACCATGGGAGCGATTTAATAGGAGTTACGACGTAATTGAAAAGGTGTTTGCGAGTATAACGTGAAAGTTTAAACTTTCGCTGTTTATTGCCAATGACTTTTCATTTCGGATAATGACAATTGTATCAGTGTTATTAATGATAATGACGCCAGCGGTATCTATAGATTGCTCCCGTGGTCCCTATAGGAGACAGGTGCATATCTTCGTACGTACGTATAACGACGGGCATGGTAAAACGACAGTGGCAAAATGTATATCGACAGTGTTTATATATAAGGCACTCGTTATACGTCGGTCAACGTCGTCGTAAAACTAACCAACTATAACCGCGAATGCCGAGTAATCGCGCACGCGGATAAATATGCAATTAATAGCGATTGTTGGTGATTTTAATGAAATTTACGGTGCGCATTAATATCCCAAGCGTTAGCGGGGCTAATAGGCTGAAAATAATTGGAGCAATAAATAAGTCATTATCGAAACTTCCACGAGGATTATTTAATCAATGAAGGAGAGCCTTCCTTCCGATCATTCAAATTTCCATATAATCGCCCGTGGGGACCATCGAAGCCCCCCTTTGCGTATATATATATATTAATATCGCTGATACACACGAGATGCCGAAATATTTTAATCATGCCTAATTGCCGAGTAATAATGGACGAGTTTCGGATAACCCATATCTGCACACCAATCCGTCCTCAATACTTTCCCACGCGTCTTGCTAAGAAATTTATTAAATGAAAATAATTATTCAATAATTCCATTGGATATTCACAGTATAGATTTTCATCGTAACACGTGTATTGTCATTCCGCGAATATATCCTGCATATATAAAATTCTCATTATGTATATGTATACATATATACCTTCTGCATTTTCAGTAGATAACATTTGTCAGCCAGTGTTTCCCTGTATTTCTCAGCTAGTCACTCTCTTCCTGTTACACGGTACTATCTGAACTCTGAAGTAAGGGAGTAATTCAGCGAGAGCTTTAAAAGCTCTCGCAGCGTATAACCAGACGCTACGGTTTCGCGAAGCGGCACAAACCACAAATCTTCCAGCGATAACATAAGCTTTCTTACGGGAGCGGACGGCCACATCCTTCCTTAATAATTTCCCACGAAATTATCAGCTAATAACAGACGACGCGTTCCGCGCATAATATTTCTATATTTCAGCTGACATAAGTTTATAATCAACACGTCCAGTGGATCCAATTTTGAAATACCGTTTAATAGGGTTCACCCGGTACCGCCTACCTCTTTTGAATATTACTATCGCTAAGCGCGCAAGAGCATGCAACTTTATCTTGAAAAACAGTTGTACGCGCATTTTGGCACAATACATTATTTCTGTTTTGTATCACGAAAATGACCAAATATCTGGCACTGTGGAAGAGTCAAGTTTTAGTGACGCGAGTATCGTGTGTTGGAGCTTCAAAAAAAAAATAGAGGAGGCAGCTGGTTCGATTGTTGGAATCGTAGCGAGCTCGTAATGAAAGGTGAACGGAATTGGACCCCCTGGATCCAGAGAGCCGGAGCGCCGAGTGAATATAATTAGAGGATTGGTGGTGGATAGAGGGAGGGGCGGGAGAGGGGGGAGGCCGAGGGGTAGAGGGATGTCAGAGGGCACGAGGGGGATGACGTAATCAAAGGGTGGACATGGCTATGGAAGCCAGTGAGGAAGGACCAGCCATTCGGGGGAGTAAAGCTAGCCACCCGGTGTGGGGTGCTCGGTGGTTAGGGGGAGGACAAGGGGGGAGGTGGGTACTCCGACGGAAGAGAGAGGAGATGCTGAGGATCGTTGGGAGAAAGAGGAGAGTGGATTAGGGTAGGCGAAAGGGGCGGGGTGTGAGGGAGGGCTGCAAATTATCATTCGCACTGGCTGCGAGGGGTCACAGAACCGAACTGGACCGGGAACAACTTGATACCGATGTCCAACTGGCAGAACCAGGGCCTGTAGTTTTGTCATTAGCCGATAGCGTCTGCCGATAGACGAGCGACGTGGGATTATTGGCTAGGATTGCTAACGGACGCCACTTGGATGCAAATGCTTTGAAATGCTTTGCGCTTTACACGAGAAATTCCATTCTCCCTTTTACCATGGGTTCACGCACCGCTCATTTCAATTTGTCGTTTTTTTTTATTTTTTATTTTTTACCCAGTGGTTAAGGGATGAACCATGAAATTCCAGTGCGGATTTCGTTGGCCAAAGGACTTTTTTTTTTAATTAGAAAACTTGGGGTATACTCCAGTGCGTATTAATGAAGAGTCGAGAACGACACAGCCCTTGCTGATTATTGTCGAGGCAGGGCATTGAGGGTGGTAAGGATGATGGTAGCTGGTAGAGGGAATGCATGTAGGAGGATAGGGATGTCTGTCTCTGAAGGTAAATATGAAAAACGATATTTTTCGAATCATTCGTTACGGGGGTAGTCGTATATTATTTACTCTGGCTCTCGTATATCTTGGTGCTGCTGCAGCCCTCTTTCGCTCCTCGGCCATTTTTCGACATTTCTTTTTGTACTTTTCGCTCAGCGGCGCTCTTCTGTCTGTAGGGTCAACAAGGTTAAAGTATCGAGCGTGATAACTGATTGGACATCTATAATAATTTTCGTCGGTCCACGAAACCCGGTAGGAACGGTCAATAAGTTATCGTGGAAATAAGCAAAATTTTTTTTTTTTTTTTATTATTTTCATCCCCTCTTCTGCATGTTCTAACGGCTCGAAAACTCTACAAAGTGGGTGCGTCGCTGTCGGACGGAAAGTAGAGAGAAAAAAAAATGAACGATACTTTCAGCCAAAGCGAATTCGCCCCGGCAGCGAGAGGCGATCGACTCGTAGGATCTACGAATACTCGTGGGAGCAATTTCGAATGCTCCGGAAGACGGTAAAAATGCCATTAAAATTCCATTATGATCAACTCCTCGCTAGCCAAGCTATACACGAAGGAGAAATGGAAACGCCTCCGACCTGTATCCATCTGCCGGTAACGTAGGTAAGAACTCTTTCGCGTGGTTAAATATTCAGATATGAAATTTATGTGCATGGGTTTTCGACTTTATTTCACCGTGCCAATGAAACTTCTCTATGGGTGAATTTGGCGCCAATCTATATATCACATATAAAACCGATCTACACAAATAGCTACCATGAGCATTCCACCTTTCGTGCATTCGACATACGTCCAGAATCTCATCTATCAGTATACCAAATTATACCGAAGAGGGTATATATATAATCGAAGAAGCACTTTGCGGGTCTTACGAAAATACAGGAAACCAACGGAGCACTTGGTTGAGTATATATATGGTCGGCTAACGTTTCTGGATGGTATAAGAGACATCCAGCCACAGTACCAAGTAGGATTTCGAACCATTAACGTGTAACGTAGAATCGGCCGGGTCGAGTTGGACTTTGCATATTGATGGTCCCTTGCGTGATTGCGGGAATGAAAGGGTTGCGAGCAAATCGCTCGGTGGGAAGGATGATGTTGGCGTGGCGTTCAGTTCTGCAGGGTTGTCGACACTGTGAAGTAGGGTGTGCTAGAAGAGAGTATAGTACGTAGGTGTATACTGTACATACTATACATATATATATATATATATATATATGTCCACACAGTAAGAGGGGTTTATAAGAGACAAAGTCCACTGTTCTAACGCTATTGATTTTAGTGCTTAGCATAATGAGGATGCTGAAGATTGTACGAAGAGCATCAGTGCTGTTAGAACTCAACTGTAAATAAAATATCCCCCTATCCTGTTCCAATAGGATTTCGGAATTTTGTCACTGTCACGTGACGTTAAAGACTAATGATGTACAACTGTCGGCCATTAGAGTGTCGATAACCAGAAATAATTCATTACCCATCACACGTCAGTACCAGATACTAACTCATGAATAACAATGCTGATATTCTTTCTTTCTTGATTACTCAAGAAATTTAATGGTTGAAACACTGCTGCTGTTAATATACGAATTCTAATGCATTTTCTTAATCTCACACGGCTATAAATCCGAGAGCTAACCTACGTCACCTTCGGCCGACCATTCTTCGTTCATGCATCCGCATGCCAGGCAGACGCTAGCCAATTCTTATTTCACCGAGAACTGACGAGCCGGTATGACCTGGGAGTTGGGTTAGAGCAGCCTCGACTCCGTCAAAACGAAAACTGTGACGGAACCTATCGTAATAGATGGTAGCTTAGCGGATCCTGTAGATATTTGGGGGTCGCGTAAAATCAGCAAACGCAACTGGATGTACGAACGGGAGGGGATGGTTACGGAAATGCACGGCCGCTCAGGCTGCTGAGTAGAGATAGAGAGGATCGGAGTTAGTGTCAGGTAAATAGTGCCGAAAAATGGTAGCAACCGATCGAAAACGTAACAGACCAAACCGGAGCTGGTGCAGCTGATCCGTGAAGGCCGAGAACTGCATCCAGGGGAGATTCAGGTGGGCACTGCACTGTGGTACGACAGTGCACTTCCGAAAGACACGCAGAAAATCTATAAAATTTTCTGGATATTGCAAGAGCAACGAGAACTACACGAGGGAGAACTTACTATACCGTATAGGAAACAGATGTAAAAACTATCAACAAGCAGCCCGGGAGCGCGAGGCAGCTCGAGGCACCTCGATCGGCGTCCCAAGACAAACTGTTTTAACGATAGTGAAATTTGAGAACTAATCATTCCGATTGGTCGAGATCCTTATAGCCGGTAATTCTGATTCTTTCCCTCGAGTCGTCCCTTCAAATTAAATCGAGAGCGCTTTATAGGGAATCGGTATGCGACAAATCGAAAAGTAGAAAACCTCAAAGTTATTAAATCAAGAAATAATCATATATATTGGGTTGCGAGGTACTTGCAGACACTGGCATATACATATATGTATATGTACAGCAAAGTCTAGTTTTCTACTCGTGCATAATTATCATGTCTGCCAACGCATAACAGCAAAGAAGGAACAATGCCAATGCAACTAATACCTATGCACACGTTTATTTCTCATTGTCAAGAAATAGCATCGCGAGCGTTTAGATCGATCGTTGACCGAACGCTAAGTTCATCGCTGTAGGAAAAAAAAAAGAATTACGCAAAAAGCAGCAACGGCCGAGAAAAAAATCGTGCTCCGCGCTTTGAATCTAAAATTCAATTTATCGTATGACAGGAGTTATTCAATTTAAAAGTCCATTTTTCATTTTGGTTCTCTTCTCTCCCTCCCCTCTCTCCCACCGGTCCCACGGACACCCCTCGTCCACTCCCTTTCTCTATTTCTCCCATTCCAAATCGTGCATATCTATCTGAATTCGCGAGTATTAAATTGAAAGTACGTAAGCTGCACTCACATAGGCGTCAATGTGTATCGTGTATGGCCGTGTATGTTCGTATATTTCGGTTGGCAAAAAAAATTGTTTTTTTTTTTTCAAACGACCTCCTACCCTCAGTTGAACCTGATGGCAATCACTGCCATAATCTCGCGCGTAATAAGAAGTATTGCCAAAGAAAGGGCGCGAAATTAACCCTCTAGTAATTTGCATAAGTGGGTCGTCCCTACTGGCACTCGTTGTCTGATGGTTAAGTAACCCTAGGACTCTGTATAGGGCGACGATGGACCAGTGAGTCTCTGTAAAGGCAAAGAGGGTTACCAGACAGATAGCAAGATGACAGGGACCACTTTCTTACTGTATTAGAAATTATGGGAAGCCACACTTAAAATCAAGAGTCTTTCAGAAGATGAATGGTCAATGATTAAGAATCTCGTCAGGAATCACTTTAATTACTGCAAAGAGGAAAAGGGCAGGTAGCTGGTGAGAATATACATATAATGTTTTCCAAATTCTTTTGAAACTTTGTATACGTGTTTGTATATATGTATATTTTTCTAAAATATTTACAGGTATCGACTATAGGAACATCCCTTATGATTTTGTGCATTTTTTCAAAGCGGCATCGAAGGTTGTTGAATTTACGCAAGAGCGAAGGTTGTCTTGAATTTCGAGAGAGGTCAAATAATTCTGAAGCTACTCGAGTTCTCACCGAGTTACGTATATGCAAATAAACGTAATACGTTCCACGCAATAGTTTCTCGCGAGTCCAGGCAACGTTTGGCGCTCATGGGTTTTTTTTCTTGTTTTGGCGATGCACCCGCAAAAAAGCAGCGGATCCCGCATAGGTACGAGAAAACTAAGTCGAGGAAAGTTTATTTGCTATCGTCTTATCTATTACGTGCGACGACCGACTTTGATAATTTTTTGATAGTTTTCATTATTGCACATTATTATTGCATAATCGTTAATTTCTTGATGGTTGGTAGACTGTTTTTTTTTCAATTTTTGAAAAATTCTCTCGATCCTATTAATATACTGACAACGGGGCTGTTTAATATTCTTGATACGAACAAAAGTGACGTCATGTACGTAATGACAGGAAAGACAGTTTGCAAAAATTCTGGTCCGTTCGCTGTAACTCTGTAATATCTATTTCAGCAATAACGCCTCTGATTAAAATACAAGTCAAGCGCTATAATGAATTCAGGTTCGTCGAAATGAATGCGTTTTGCATTTTTGCACACGTCGCGTTAGCGATATAATGCCCTCGACGAGTATAAGGGCGGTGGGGGTACAAAGGGGTGTTGAATAAAAAAAAAAAGAATCAGGAATAGCACGGTGTGAGTTACACGAGCCGCTATTTTTTATCCCGTAAAATTTCGTCAAAATGAGAATTCCTGTTGAAAAATTGACGTATGTTGGGTACCGACGTACATACTCCCTATACCAGACACAATAGAGCCGACTGCGTAAAATACATGAAATTCATTTGGCATAGGGATTTATATTCAATTGTCGAAATATTAAAGCTTCTGTGAGCATTGTTTACCGTTTCTTAGAGCACGAATCAACTTACGGTTTCTGTGATACTAAGTTAGTACAGGAATATATATATACATATATTCAAGTTCCGATCAATGCAGCATAACGAAGTTGGCAATAACTTTATTCTAATAAGATGACCCGCACGCTCTCAGTACGACGTGCCGAGTAAAGGTAGTCTTGCTATAGTATAGTCGATGTCCAAGGGTAGTTGGGCCTGGTAGGAGTAGCACCGCAAGGGGGTGTCCGTTGCTTGTGTACGAGACCGTATATATACATATCGGTAAGTGAGAAGGGTACTGGACTCGGATGCTGGTAGAAGATCATTATGAGCTTGGGTTTCCATGGTTACGAACGCGGCGATCCCGAACCCCAAAGAGAGTCAGGGTAGCTAGTGGTGACTGAGTAGGTACTGAAGAGGGTGAGAAGGGTGAAACATTCTCTATACGAGATGGTCAGCCAAGTATCGCATTTGACTTTACAACCGATTCTATATTCCCCCCCCCCCCC
>NW_014333664.1:417631-429012 GCF_000341935.2 Cephus cinctus | reverse complement strand
TGATTGTTATGCTTATGTCTCCCACCATCAGAATCCAACTCACCCCATAAGACCAAACCACCCCTACGTCATATAACGACGGACCTGGAATTCTATTCCACCTCGGTTGTCGATTCATCGTCGCTTTGTGAATTCTCCCAAGGTTCTACGTAGCCGCAGATCTTGCGGTGACCAAGGGACCCAGGGGTTTGCTCTGACAGCGAATAGAATCCTTCCATCCCTTAGGGCATTTACGATTCGAAGTAACGATGGGAAACGGTCAAGAGATTCCGTAACTTCGATCAATGAACTTTGACGCTGATGAAGTTCAAAACTGTAGTATACCGTATTTACTGTACGTTAATATAGAATTCATAAAATATATATATATATATATATATAGTCAGCTGTCACGTAAAGAAGTTAAATTTAAGTATCACCCTATCACATGCGCGATTCTGAAGCTCTTAAGTAAGTGTAAATTCTTTCATTTATTTTTGACTAGATTGCATACTTAGATGGACCGTAGTAGGTACCATTCCACAGGTGTTTGGCACTTCCGTAAACGATAAACGCCCAACCCGCTAGGTTTCCCTACCCTTTTCTCACTGCCTTCCCCTATTCCGGTCTCTCACACTTCCTGCCTCTGATTCCCGTACACACTCTCACGATCACTTACGGCATGCGTGGTGAACATTTTGCAAACCGCCTCTAGGCCGCTTTCAGTTTTCTCGCTCTCTTCGCGTTTCTACGTTTGCTATTTTTTTCCTATTTTTTTTTTTTTTTTTTTTTTTTTTTTTTTTTTTTTTTTTTTTTTTTTTTTTTTTTATTCACTTTTTTCGCCTTACTCCTGCTCCCGTTTCTTCTATTTACCGCGAACCCACTGTAATTGGAGGTGGATGATCCGTTTGTACTTTGAACACGAAACGATCCAATCTCTACGTCTATGTACCATATCAACGTTACAGAATCCACATTTATCGCTGCAATTTTCTGACGTATTGTCAATTTACGATTTAGTTGTACTCGCAAAGCCAGAAGATGGTGCGGTCGTCAAACTTATTGTTTCATTTTTTTACAGGTGTGCATGCATAACGATACCACATTGCATCGATGTTTTTAACGACGAATAGAATAAAAAATGCGATGCACGTGTCGCTGGATTTAATACGAAGCTGAATTTGCCTTGATTCAGAGAGTATATAAAGCGAAAATAATTGTTTATAAAATTGAAATTACAAATATTAGGAATTCAGGTAACTCCAATTTCAGCAGTTGAACTCGAAAAGGGGTTTGCTACTCTTCGACTGTACCCAACCTTCCAATCTGTATGCTTCTCTATCGATGCTTTGTACGTGAGTACGTAGTGGCGAACATACAGATACATGAACACTGGCACGAGCAGGGCTCTACGAATCGATAAAAACGCATCCCAGGCAGGCGCTAGCCAGAAAGAGGACCGACGCGACCGATGGAAAAAAATGCAAGCGCTAGTTAATGCGCTTCAGATCGTGTCACATTGTCTTCTCAATCCTAGTTGTTCTCATAGCCATCGTAACGACGATACCGATTAATTGAGTCGCATTTCGAATAGCATGCCAGTAGTAAATTCCGTTATGCTAAAAATAACTATTTGTATCGATACAAAATTTATTTGTAAGAGAGTACAAAATCGCAGTAACGTAGGAATAAAGATTTAATTATATAGTAGATGCATTAAAAAAATTTCGTGTACGTATTGGTGTTTATAAAAAAACATATTTAGTAACATACATAGAACCAGTATTGCGTAATTCCTTCAGAATACATAGGTATACGAAATGCACGAAAAGACAATAATAAAGGATTTGATTGTAGGATTTATGATAGTTTCTTAAAATTTCGTAAAAGCCAATACGTAATAATTTCTTATACGAGACCCAAGTCCTTCTTATAGGAATATTATTGCGTTTCGAACGCTGTAAGTTTTGGACGGTATAGATATAAGGGTGAAGGATTCTGACGGAGGAGGGTCGGGCCTCTCTGGTCATCCCTTCAATTTGCAAAGAAGCATCACATTTTTCCAGGTTCCAGAGGCTTTTCCGATGTAATGATATTTCCATCCAATTCGAGCTCCACCCCGGTGAGGTACCGCGCCCTCATGCCGTCTCGTGCATCCCCACCTACGGGGGTGGCACGTCGCTCACTACGTCATCTGTCCCCTCGACCAATCGACGGGCTGCGTGCATTTTTTCCCCGCATTGAAAAAAACAACATTACCCTATTCCGCGGACCAATCGCCATACGTAAAGAGGCACTTTTTTATGGAAGCCCACGCTCACGGGCTAGGTAGCTATACTGCAGGAGGCCCAGGGGCGGCAAATCGAGGGATGCTGGGGTAGTGCTTGGACCAAAAGAGGGGTGGTCACACTCGGTCGGTTTGTGTGATAAAAATTGACCTAGGTTTTTTTTCCGCGTTGTGCCCGGCTATAACTGCCTAACATTAAAAAAGATGGGCTGTGTACGAGCGAGGTGGGGGGTGGTCTGTCGGAAGGGAAGAGGGGAGGGGCAGGGGAAATGGGAGTGCGAGCTGAACAGGTTCCGAACGGTATGCATGAAAATACACGTATATGAGGAGAGAAGTGCTGGGTTCTTTTTCTTTCACTCTTGTTCACGCACCCTCTTCATCCCTCAGTCTCTTTTGCACTCGAATATATATATATATATATATATATATACACACACATCGTCCTGTGACACACTCACGTGTGCGCGAGCGCGTGTTAGGGATGGTGGAGGGGCGCAAAATAATGCGCATAAAATGTAGCGTATTTATCATGGAGATAAAATGATGTGCTCGACTTTTAAGCGACCGACGCTGTTGGCATCTACGTACAGTCCACTGTGAAATTTCGAAAGCTTCCTGTATCCAGTGTCCATAGAATTTTTCCAGATCCTCGGCGTCCTTACGTTCTGAACTTCCGTACCGGATGAACTGAAAGACACTGGAGAAAGAGAACTTTTTTTTTTTTTGGCAAATAACAATGTTCGATGTCCTCGCGCACACTTGTCTGACGATGCAATAAATTATTTTGGAATTGCAGATATGTTTTTTTTTATTACAGAGAGACGTCCGGACTCGAATAAAATGCGTCCTTAATTCGTATAATTGTTATCAGTTGTCATGATTACGCGCGACCGGTGATTGGTTTGCATACCGGTTGGCCTTTCGATCGTAATTGGTAAAAGGGAGACATACGAATATGAATAGGGTAAACCTTTCGTTCGATGGCGTCATCAAATCAGCGTAATGCTACTCGTAAATTCATCCGTAGGAAGATTACGTTTTCGGTCATAACCCTAAAACCGAGTGACGCTACGCAACTCAACCCAACGGAACGTAACGCAAACGCACACCAGGGCACGCGCGCAACCCGCGTTAAGTTCGTAGCGCGTGTGTCGCGAGCGCGCGGCAGGCTGCGTAATGGCTCGCAAATTGCCAATAAAATTATGAACTTATGGCGAAGGAAATTGGCATAAACGCCCGCTCGAGTCTTTCAATTTCGCCAACCCCTATTCGTCAAGAGAACCCTCGCTCTACCGTGTTAGGTACGTTCCTGCCGTCTGTCACATCCGGTAGAATAGAAATCGAGTCCATCTTACAAACCCTCTACGGCTTTACTGCGTTACGCATAGTATTTCTCTATTTCTCCAAATTCCCCAGCTTTCAATTATACTCGAGATTATTTTTTTTCGACGTTGTCCGTCTTATTGTAGGTTTAATGTTTTTTTATTTTTTAATAAATTTTTTTATCATTAAAAATCCTTCATCGATTCTCCGATACCGTGTGGTGGGATAATAAAAAATAAATTTTGTTTCATTTGATACGAAGATACTGCAGGGTTGAGTGTATCGTCGTTGAGTGGTCTTTGTTCTGTACTGGATCCTCCCATCCCAGTCAATGTGGAACCCTCCCTATACCGACCGAAAGACGGGAAGGATACAAGGGTGGATAGGTGGGGGTCCACCCTTCGTAATTCTATCAGAAGCCAATCATGTCCGGCGTAGGGGACCTATGCATGCAGAAAATCTCTCGGGCAGAAACGTCGAACGCGCTTAGTTTTCCATCTTATGAAAATATCGCAGTGTCCCAGGAAGGAGAAGTAGGGTGCGATGAAATATTTATTTTTCAGTCTACCCGATAAAACGCGAAAATCTCGAGAGTAGATTTTTTCACAAGAATAACAGTACCTACGAGAGGCAAAATAGCCTTGTGAAAGAATCCTTTTATTTTTCTTTTTTTTTTTATTTCCATTTTTATCCTACCGGTAGTAGGGAAGGTCCGCACGCAAATTTGTGACGTTTCACGCTGTACAACGGCACTCGGCACCAAGAAATAGCAGCCTATCCCAGAGAAGAGTCGGATTTCTACAGCGGCGAAAATAATGCCTCGTAAATTTCGCGGCGTATTATCTTGCGCGGAAAAGGAGGCAAAGGCTGCCCAGTGTCCACGGAGGCAATCATTTACGTAATATTTTATAGTTATCGCGTCCGCCGAAGAAATTTATATCGTAATAAAGAGAGAATTTTTCTGTAAACCGGCAGAACAAAGTGGCGATGAGAAATATATAAAATAAATACCAGGCCCCACTTATGGGTACGTCCTATCGAGGTGGGAGAGGGCAGGACGAATCGTTTCGCTAAATTTCTGCGAATCCCTGCCAGAAATTGAATTGCTCGAATGAGAAATCGGTTTGCGTTTCGCCACCGTATATATAGGTACACCGCCTGCCTGTAGAATATCCCGAAAATCTTATACGCTATTGAGATAGGAATGTCTCGGGTTAAAATCGTAAATCCGAAAACAGAAGTTCCTTCGGTTAAGGAGTGGTTGTAATATGGATCTCCATTTGAAATAAGCTCATCCTGCACCCCTTCCGACGTTCGTGTACCTAGTTTGTTGCGTTTGAATATTCAACGCAAGTTTTTTTTTATTAGCCTGCCCCACCCTCTCTCCTCTCCCGCAACCCTGCCATCTTTATTCATTACCTTTCCAAAGATATAATTGAGTAATTATTTATAATATATCTCGAATATGCATGCTTCACTACTCCACTGGAATACATTACTGCTTACTGCCCCCTAAACGTAACCTCTTGTTAGCGTTAGGATTTCTAACTTGCAACTCCTCCAGGGTTTCTCACAATGTAGATTTATAAGATACTGCAGCAATTTTCATCTTCCCTCTACGTAATACGTTCAATCGATATTACAATTTATTCACAGCCAAAGGTGATATAGCGTTCAATTTTGTTCGCGATAAAACGCCGTACAGCAGTAAGGACAGGGTTCGGATTCGTAAAGGGCAACTTTCCCGCGAATCCTGGATTACAAAGTGCGTTGGATTAACTTCCCAGTAGTTCCCACTGAGGAACTCTCGCCCTTCGTTAATTAACCCAGTAAACTTCATTTCGGAATTGACTTGATTTAAACTCGGCAGGCACTTTAAACACAAACGAAAGAACGAGAGCAAAACTGCGACAGACTAGAGATACATGGTTAGCGTTATATCAATAATTTCGTATTAAATCGGCGATCGCAATCGCGGTTAATAATCGGTATACATATATTAGTCAGCCATTAACTACCTCTCGCTTATGATCACCGATATACAGACTACTTTGGTCATGCTGTCGCCGATAGATTTACGATTAACCTGCATTAGAAATTGGTAAGCGTATCCTGTTTAGGTCAGCTGCTCTAATGACTGGTTTACACACTAATGTCCGAGTCCCCGTATACGCAGTTTTACGAAGAGTCTAAAGATCCGAGAAGTAGAAAAAAAAGCTTGGGAAGATGTAAAAAGAGCTTTAAAAGTTTATCTGTCAAATTGATAGGTACGTATACGTACCATACGTGGATGCATATATGTATACCTATTATTGTTAAAGCGACGAGAGACTTAGTGGGTACCGTGTACTGTTCCGAGTTTTTACGCAATTGCAGGAGAGTCTGTCGCGTGTCCATGTGCAGTTAAGATCCTAGCAGCTTAACACACCCACTCCTCGGCACCTTCTTTCCCACCTTCCACCTTCCGCCTCTCTCTGTCTCTCCCTCTCTCCCACTCTTTATATGCATGTATGCTCGCATTCTACTATTTATTGGCTAGACCACGGCCGTGGGATTTTATTACTATGCGTAATTGCGGGCTGCATCGTAGGCTAAAGCCTCGTGAGGAGCCCCTCCTCATTCTTAACTGTCAATAATAATATGCAAGTGGCCGCGCCAATGGGTGTATTTATGACGTTGGCTCCAGGGCGCTCGTGAAAATTTCCACGGGAACGAAAGAACCTACGTGGTATAGGTAACGAAGGAACGATTGATCAGGGGAAGAAGGAGGGAAGGGACGGTACTTTACGCGAGAGCGAAAATTCAAGAGGGATGAACATGCGTGAGGTAGAGGTATGTTTGTTTTCTCAGAATTCTTCATAGGCCGTTTCGTAGAATTTAGCATTTTTTTAAAATTCCTATGGGCTGTTTGACGTAACTTTGGCGAGTGACCCTTCTCAGATCTTGGATAAGGATTGGTAACGAGAACTTAGCGAATTCTCACGCGGATCTCTAGTTGAGAAAGAGGAAAACAAAGTGGATTTGTAGGAGGTGGATTGGCTGAATGGCAACTTGCCGAAAATGGTCCTCGTTATACATCCCAGCAATTACCATTACGTGCCTGAAGTTGGCCGGTCGTCGGGTAGCATAATGCTGTATTTAATGGGCAACACTGCCGCCCGTGTGTGATACGATATACGAGGTCGAGTCAACATATATCCTGTCAGATTTTTAAAATGCCTTGATTTACAATGTACCATTGTACTCGCTGCCGCGTATCTATTGTCGCGCTTCACTCGTTGCTTTGCTTCTGTCTACTTACAGGTCCGTCGCTCGCGTTTAACGACACCGACCACCTTAAGGCAGTGCTTTATTAAAGCTCTTCGTTATCCTTGATATTAACTATTTCTCCTTCGTGAACTGGACGCCTCGACCTGAAAAATGATGATTTCGAAAATTCAATGACACCCACAATACTCCCTTAGAAAATACACAACGCACGTTCACTAACCGACGTATAAATAGCGTATCGGTATAACACGTTGTACAGGCTTGCTAGATACAATTCAATATGAAAAATAAATGAAATCGACAAAAAAACTGTCTGCGGCTTACTCTCAAACTGTATAGGTATAATCGGTAAAACCTTACCTGCACCAGTCACGCAGATGCATCAGGAGCGAAGATACGCTAATGAAAGCACTGCCGATAGGCTTGCTTCGAGATTCAAGATTCTCACACGTAGGAATCTTCAGTGTACAGATTTAATAGCTCAGTCGACGCTTCATCGAGTTTAATTAACTCATCGTTTTGTTCCTGCAATTCGCACCCCGTAGCTGAAGAAAAAAAATGAGAAACGTAAATCTCTTATATCTTTCTAACTCTACCATAAAGCAGTATATGAACTAAGACGATAGACTTTAAACGTCTTAGATTAAAATACCTTTTACAAATTTGATATTGCATCGTTTTTAGTATGCGCAACCAAGAGGACTAAAATTTAGTTCATAGTTAAACTGACCGTTGATGCGACCAAGGTAAACTCGATGCAGTCCGGATGCTGGAGACGGTCGCTGCAGTTGATGGGAAGACACGAGTCAGCCAGACTCCTCCTGGCTGATTGTAAGTTATACGCGAAGCGCTTGCTTTATATCCTCAACGCAACTATCCGCTCTCGTAAAGTTGTTTCGTTACGTGTGGACTCGGCTTATTCAGTATCCCATGCCAAAAGTCGACGCAAGGCTCGTCCAACGATTGCAGATTGAAGAGGAGGCTAAAATAAAAGGATGTAAATAATATATTGAAAAAAAGAAAATATACAAAATCACTTCACAAATAAATTTATAAAATTATTGTTAGTAACAATTAAATTTATATTACTATAAAATTTTTTGTAATATCTCAATTTGATTATTTTCGATTAATTTATCCTCTTGTGATAAGGGCGCTACTTCTCGGATAAGATCTTCACGAATACATGGTCCAAACTCACGTTTGGGGTTCGTAGATGGCCTGAACCTGTTATTCTTTGGGACCCTGAACACTTCCTTATACAAGCGAAGCGAAGTTCGGACACTGTTTCCCAGATCTGGGGTCGCTGGCTGACGGCCATAATCTGCCGGGTTCTCCGTGTACTCGGTGTGGGTAAGGAAGAGCAAGGAAGCAACGGGCTCCTCGTGACTGGGGTTCTCTGAGGGATGGGGTTAACTTATAATAACAGAAGTTACTCGAGAGTTCGGCGACTGGACAGCACCCAGTAGCTTGGACATCTCAGACAAGGGATGAGGGATGGGTCGTCGCCAAGTGTCCCAGCAACACGCCCCAGAGAACAGTGGAAGCACATAGAAGCACACGGAGAAGAACACGCGAGAACGGAACTCACGTGACCATCACCAAACTAACCATGGCGGATGCTGCGCAAACAGCATGGAACTATTGGACAATTTTAATCGAGAAATTATAACTGTATAAATCAAGGAATTAATAATTCCCATAAAGTCCAATCTACGCAGCATATCATATACATCGCGCAACCTTAGCGTATAAAGTATTAGCATAGAAAAAAAAAAAAAATTAAAACCCTTGAAAAAATTTCAATCAAAGTTAGATCATCCTTTATCCACTGCACAGTGAATATATCATCCAAAGAGCAAAACGTCTTTGGTACAGAGATCGAACGAATCGTTACATCAAGCTGTAAAGTATCTTTGGCGAACAATTAACAACCGTGTAGCTCTGCCCACGCGGGACACCCTACCAACTTACCGTGTGGCTCAACACTTGATGGCGATGCAGTAACAGTTTGCCCAAAGGCGATTTCTCGTTAAGTGACAATCAGAAGTGATGCTTTGATATAATACAGCTTCCATGGTGGATCCTTGTTTAATGGGAATTCCATACTGGTTTCTTAAATTTCTTTCAGGGACTTTGTCTCGCGTCAAGACGATCATTAATTATTATCATTTTATTATCTTCATTCATACACACCTCCGTACATTGATCTCCATACTATTTGATTTAGTACAGTAACCCTTTACACGTATAGAAACAAATTGACAGAAACACTTGAAATCCTGACCTGCCCCGATCCAAGCTTATCATATACAAAGCATACAGCTCGATCTGTGTGATTAAATTTTTATGTAAAAAAAAATAAAATTTGTCACTCTTGTACGCGGAAACTTCAAAGAACCCACTGGGTCGAATATAAAATATTTGTTTGCTTGATTATGCGAGTCGTGCGATTTAAAGTCATCTGTTATCAATGAAGTCTTGATAACAGCTATCTAGCAGCATTATTAGCTCAGCTAACGTAAAGTAACGTTAAATCCGATCCGCATGAGTAGCCGACCTGACAGTTTTCGTGATAACAAGTCTCGTATCTATAGAACGATATAGAATGGTACAGCTTCCCTATATATTTCTATAGTAAAACCTTTAGATTGCTCGAGTGGGTTAACAAGCGCTATTAACTTTCACGACTGGCCTCGCGCTGTCGATCTCTACCGATACCTATCAATTAATTATCTAGCGAATATTAATGAAGTCTCTCAATGACCGGCCGAGTGCATTCGTCAGCTTCCGACGGGAGTAACGTAGAGTAACACGCAATCAAACGAGTAGCTACACCGTGTACCTGTACATTAAACCCGACGTATTTGGTTCACGAAAAAACAGTCTAATAAATTATCAATTAACAAAAAATTGCTATCAGTTACACCCCATCCACGTGGATATATTATTATAAATATACCACAAGATACGGAGTCGCTGTATCGAACGATCTGGAAGTATTAATAAAAAACACTTGAAAAAAAAAATGATTAAAACAATTATCTGTCATAATCTTATGAATGAGGCTCGAATCGAATCGCAACATCGTCCACGCCTTGGCGAGCTTATCACCCGTGTTAAATCTATGCGGCAGATACCATCTAATAGATACGCTCCGTAAATTCAATTACGCATTAAGAAAAAAGTGCATTTATAAAGCGAGGATAAATGCCGTCCCAGTAAGACAGATGGCATATAGAGTATTAAGTACGTATTTCACTGTAGCCAATACTCGGCTGCGCACGCTTGAAGCGCACCGAGAGAGTATCAACCCGGAATTATACGGTATTTGCGAATTAATTAAACAGCAGGTTAACTCTCTCAATGTCTGCATAAAATGATCGCGTCGAGGATCTAGAACTGTTCGCGTGATACGTTTGATACGTTGAAAGAGAATTTCTCGACTTAATGAAGCATTACATTTTATGTGATCCAGCCTTCGGTGTCATGACTTCTCTGTGTATAATGAATTTCTTGCAACGATAATGACGTGTCCTAATTATTAGTTTACGTACAGTAGTGGTATATACTAGTAGGTCGGACATGATAACGAGGCTTAATTCACGATAACGGTAACTCTCGGAATGATAACGAGTCATCCTGCAATTATAATTTATTCGAGTACGACACGGGTATGTAATGATTATAATGATAATAATAAAGTTTTTCTTATACAGCTACGCGTACAGTATATTTTATCTGCAGGGCTCGAGTCTTGTGCACCATTTGACGTGCGGCTTGGTAATCATCATCTTGGTATGATAAAGCAGCGGCTACTGGGCGTGGATAAATCAGTAGGCTCAATGAGGACGACTATAGAGTAACTTTGAAAGCTTTACCAGCATCTCTCGTACACAAACGGTCCAAACCCAAAGGCAACTTTCACGATTTATGCTCGTTAGAATCTTGATCTCGTTAAAGTTCCGAGCTGCGAAATACGTATATAGATAATCTTGCGAATCTTACGAACAAGGCTTCAACTGTTATCATGAGAAAATATTTTTTTTTCCTTGTTCAGGGAAAAATTTTAGTTTCGATAATGAAGTTGATTAAAACACAGGAATCTGGATTAAAGACGTGAATGTTAATTTACTTATATTTTTTAAATGAAATAATACAAAAATTATGTTTTTCAGGGAATTTTTTTAAAGAGATCAAATTTTTTAGATTTCTTGTTATTATCGGGTTATGATTAATAGTTGAATGATAAATATGCATAGTAACGCGCATATACCGTTGAGATGGATAATGCGGTATCACGATCGCGTTCCAAGAATTGGTGAGTCATTACGGGTACAATTAAAAAATGAACTCGTAATAAAATCGCGCATTAACTTAACGAATGCTCGAACCGTGGCGTCATCTTTCGCTATGTTCCCGTATTTATTGCGACTGCAATTGGGAACTCGTCCAAGTGAAACACGTTTGGGCTCCAGGAACGAGAAAGATTCTGGAATGGGACGAGGGCGGGAGGACGGAT
>NW_014333664.1:409843-417418 GCF_000341935.2 Cephus cinctus | reverse complement strand
GGGGGGGGGGGAGGAGGATCACAGTACCAAAGAAGAATGCATTTGTAGACGCACACAATTAACAAGAAACACAGTAGCGTTTCGTTAGCGCGTAACTCCGAATTTCGCCACGTTGGCGCCACCTTCAAAGGAAACGTCACACGGCCATGTATAAGCCATACGTAGGAGTCGTGGAAAAGGGCGAATGCACAAGGCGCACTCTAAATCAATTTTAATCGTCTTTCGTGGACAATGAGGAACTGCGGCTCTACAGTCCGCTCGTTAGAAGTTCGTTATTCGATCAGGTAGAATTGTAAGAGGGAATGCACACTGAGTGCACGCGGAGTGCATTACGGTGGCCACTTAAGGCGAGTATTGAATTCCCGAAGGGTGTAACGAGCCAGGGAAGTCGGTGCATCAAGCAAGGCGAATTCCCAATTCAAATGTCGCTACTTTGTGGCTGATTACATTGAGGCCCGTATCTGCTCCCATGTCGTAAAATTGAAAATTAGGCAGCAGCGCCGTATGGCTGTGGCTAAAAAAAATTGCTGGCAATTAAAAGACCATCCTGATTACTCGCTATGGGCCAACTCGTAAAAATCTTTAGTTCAGCTTAGGGGTATCTCCTCTCCCTCCTTCGACCGCTGACTCCCGTATGCACTCCGCGAACTGGGGCCCTTTGCGCAACAATGTACGATAATGAAGAATTATCGCCGCATAAGGCGACGTGATAGGCGCGGGGCTACTCGTTAGCGAATATCGCGATCATAAAAATCATCGCTCTCCCTGTATAAGCAAATCTGTATCAGATAGTAAGTTGCGCCTTTGCTAAATTTAACATTTTTAATTATCCGGCCGTCACCAACATTTATTTATCGCATTTAAAAAAAAAAAAAAAAAATCTCATCCACTTTTGAAAATATTTGACTGACGTTCGTATTCAAATTTGAATTTCTTCTTCGCATGTCCTTTTTAGGTTTTTTCCATTTTTCCTCATTCGTTATGCCTATTAGTATTATTACTGTGTTATTACTTAGGGGACATGGTATAATTGTGCACCAGCCTTAGAGTCGCTGATGAATCACCGTTACAGAGTTGTGCGGTGAATCCTATGCAGGTCGCACCCTTCTCTTTTATTCGAAGATCGTCCTTACGCCTCTGTAGGTATAAATACCTGTATATTGTATATATACGTATATACATTACGTATATAGGTAGTTAGACAGAAATGCAAGAAGGCAACAGGCAGTCAGCCAGTCTTTCGCCAGGCAGCATCACATACGTATTAGAGGCAGTATTTTAGCGGTACTTTTAATTTCACCGTGATCGTAAACATTTCGACGCAACGCACGGGGTAACGCGAAGAACGCCAGAACGGACGACCCAACTGTATTTGCATATTTTAATGAGGCACATTGCCGCGGGTGCATCCTGCAGTAGCTGCTGCACTAGATGCTGCGACCGAACTTCGGGCCCAAATGCCGATGATAATGTGACGCGAGTCCCTAATGCATGTGAAAATGGGATTCTGCATATCAATCGGTGTCCCTTCGTTCGTCATTTTTGTTGGCAAAATTTTTTTTTTTTTTTTTTTTTTTTTTTTTTTTTTTTTTTTTTTTTTTTTTTTTTTTTTTTCAAAATTCAAATCAATTACATTATCACGATTACCTAATGGTCGATATACCAATTTTTAGCTGCACACAAATATTGCAGGTAAGAAATTAATTCTTAATAGACGGCGTGCTTCGTTTTATTCTTCATAGACAAAATGCAATTGTAGGATGCATTTTGTACGAAAGGCATTAATTATAATTAACAAAAACGAGATTAGCAATCACCAGTTGAAAATAATCGCAGTGAAATACAGACTAGCACAGTTCCTCGTGTTACGTGCACTCGCGGTACACTCTCTGGTCCCTTCGTATGCACGTGTTGCACATATGCACAAAGTGCATATTGGACAGTGTATCTGTGTATCCATCGGCAGGATAATAACGCAGCTCGACCACTACCGAAGCAGGCGAAGCAACTTGCGCCCGATTTATAACGCAGATAATAATTGCGGGCCGAACTTAATATTCATGAGCCAATCAGATTTGCCTTCCGAGCGACGCGACATTCAACCTTCAGGCTCGTGAGATTCATTGTCGCCGACTTGTCTTCACCAGCGACAAACTGCACTTTGCATACTTACGACTGGCCCGCCGAATAGAAACGCATGACGAGATTTCCATGAGAACTTTTTTTTAATTGAAAAAAAAATATTTTTCACCATTTATGAAAATTCAAAGCGACGAGAAAAAAGGATGCGATTCGAAAAAAAAAAAATCGCGACAAAAATATTTAATCGATATTTTTTATACCCATTTTTCGCACAATTTTATTCGCTACGTACAAGGTACTTTATCTGCATAAGATATGCAGTTTCTTTTGCCCGCGATACGGAATTTACCGAGGTTCCAGTAGCCACTCATAAGACTGGCCTCACCGTATACGATTACGGAAGATGTATTCGAACGCATAATATAACCTCACGGGAATACATAAACATTGCGAGCATAACGGCACACATAAGTATGCTTGACTGACATTAATTGTGCATAATGTCCGCATTCTCTTTTTGGTTCAGCCCACTTCAACGAAAGGCGAAACATTGCGTCTCAGTTTTTTTCAACGTCCGCATACGAATGAGCTTTGGCAAAGTGTGGAGAATACGCGAGAGAGGAAAGGGATGGCGGAGAGCGTTTCAGCGAAGCAAACGGCTTTTTATTTTTCACTAGGGGGACAGACGCGAAACAAGCCTATAGAAAAGCTTTAGCAGATTTCACTGTACTAAAATGCAACTGTGTGTCGGGCTATTGCGCGATATACTATAACACGCGAAATACAGGGTGGCAGTGAAAAAAAAAAGGGTACAATGTGCAGCCACTTGCGGGAAACAAGATTTTTCAAATTCGCTCGTTGAAACGTTCCCCCCGTTGAAGTTTGACGCTGTGACTGTATTGGAAAAAAAATTTTGAGTAACGCAACGACACGTTTTTAAGTTCGGGTTAATAGAAAAAAATGAGGGGCAATCTGCATTCCTAGCCATTATTTTTATTCCGGTACTTTTTACCGGTACGGGTAGAGATCGGGTTGCCATGGCGAGTAAAACGACGTTGGCGTCGATTCGGATGGCGGTTCTCTCGCGTTCACGGATTTACACACTTTTTAACCGGCAACTGTCTGTCATTAGGTGCAGTACTGTTGGAACGCTCGGGAAACGCGTTTAACTAGGACAGATAGTGATTTAATTTTAAAAAATTGACGATACGATGTGCGCGCGCTTTCTCTCTCCTATTCTGCGGACCCTAGCCCGAACAGTTTGGCCATTGATTAACTTTCGACAATGTCAAATCGCGGCCGACGTGGCCGCGTTTTTTAACTCATTTGTCTGCATTTTCGGTACGGTGCTTCGGAGCCTGGAACGGCACTGGGAGGAACCAGTCGCACGGATAACGCGGACAAATGACTACGACGCATTTGCATTTGCGATATTCCTGCCTAAGCGAGCTCAATAGCTTTTGACTTCAGTGCAGAAACGTTCACGACAGAGCCATTGATCCTGCCGTGAATGCCTTTGTAATTGTCAGGGTCCATCAATTCTTACCGCCTTAAAGTAATAATAGAAATTTTACCTAATTCGCAAAAAAAAAAATTACAGGTGATAGTAATTAGAACATTTGAACGTGAACGTTAAACCAGTTCTCGTGGTATGTATAAATTATTAAAACCAAAAATGGGGCGAATTACAAAATTTCACTAAAAAAAATCACTGTTAAAATTTTGAAAAAATTATATTGCCTCTCTTTTGGGTTTACCTACCGACGTACACATTCTCACAGATCAGATAAAATGCCAGCATTCTTATCATTAAGCCAATGGCGTAGCCCCGTGTGAATAACGAAGGATTCTTCAGCAGTGATCGTTATACGATTAACGTAGGGAGGAATTAAAATTACCATCTTAATGAGCTCATTAAGTCGAGTAGCTGCGAGAGCTCATTCGCCGGTGAAAATACAAAAATAACGATGTGAAATACGTTAAAAAAGTGCGAGACTTGAAGTGACGTCGACGGGAATGCCGTTCGCATCAGGACGCGTAACCACCCCGTGTCATCCCTACTCCAACCCTCTACTGGTGAATAAAAAAAATTTCGACATATAAACATTTAATTTATCACGACTTGTATTAACGCTATAACCAGACTGTATAGCGCGCGCACGACGCGCCTCGCGAAAAGGACTAAAAGGGGGTGCGTGGGGTGGCAAAAAAATACAACAACAAAAACAACTCGTTATAAAATATAATTACTTTATAATGGAGTTTCGTTATAATGAGGCCTCGCATGTAGACCTAATTGTTGATAAAATGGAATAACTAATGAATTAAAACACAAAGACCGCAGGAGAGCCAACGCTGAATCTCCAGACGATAAACGAGCCGGAATAAAAATTACGTCACTGGGTAACAATACTACCGCAAAAAAAAACCCAGACAATCCAAGACAAATTTCACCTTAAATAAAACCCGATTACAATAAAGATTCCTAATAATCACTTTATCATGCAAACTTTTAGTATGGCAATAACCAGTCACGAGATTCGGTCGTGTTATTCCATTTACCTAATATACATTTTTCGTACCTCCTTCGCTGGATACTTGCGTGTTCGCGTTTTCAATGTATCCACTGCGGCGGCGGTCCGCATGTGTATCGGTCTTTGGGAATTATAATAAGTTATTAAGTCTGGTCGCGATCAAGGTTGAGAAGGTGGGTGTCAGTGTATATACAAGGTATAAAAGGTGGATGCACCAGCAGCAGTAGGTATGCCCGACGAAGGTATAGGATGAGGAGGTTGAGCTGAAACGGAGTGGCGTAGCGGAGTAGGTCGGGGTCCGAGGATGATTAAACCCCCCCGAGACGGTAATTTTTCATGTCCGATCATAAATTACCGAGCTGCTCTGCCTCCGCATGCGAGCCGGTGTGTTCGAGTTACGAAAAATTCTGCCAGTATTATAATTAGCTATGTTAATTATGCATTAATTTATTATCCCGTGCTACGACGTTTTAATTATAATCTTGCCAGGCCGCGGGGGCAGCTTGAAAAGTAGTTTGGTAGTTTCAACGAACTCCTTTCCCCCCTTTGCCACTCTCTATCCTCACCCTCGATCTCAACCCTCCTTACTCTCTTTACTCGCTTTATTATCTTACTTTATCCCTCTTACTCCAACCAGCCCACCCTCTGATCTAGCCTCTCACTCACTCGTCCACTCACTCTCAGTGCCAGTTCCTTCTACGTGTCTACCTTTTTTCCCCTACGACGCCATAAAAATAATTTAATTTCAAAGTGCCAAGTTAATTAGGTTCCTTCGAGATCACGGATTCCGAGTCTTTTCGACTTTCTGGAATCGTCCGTTCTACCGTGAGCTTTTTAACAGCAGATGGATCTTTGCGCGACCTTCTGTAATGTTACCGAATTTTTATACGGATATATATTTATATTATTTATATATACAAGGTTTACGTTATAAGCATAATTCGGAATCAAGTATCCACGTGGCTGAAAATTTAGTAATTTTTATATTAACGTTCCGGGGGTTATACACTCTGCAGAGTATGATCGATCTGGGTACCTGATTTTACGTAGCCGTGGACGATTCCAGTTTGAATGAACGCAAGAACGACGTTAATGCACAGTAAATTGCTGTGTATTTGTCATATTAGAGAAGTCAGAATAGACACATCGCGTTGAAAGCACTTTAGTGTTTCGCTAATACTGTTTATTAATACAGTTAATGTGGACCTGGGCTGGTTGAATTTTCTCTATGTGTAACAAGTCGCCTATTCAAGTCGACAAGGTTCAACGATTTTATTTAATTTGCATATATATATATATCTAATTTTAAAATTTGTCAGCATCCAATGTTTTCGTTTCCACTAACGCAACGTCCCTGCGATTTAAAGGATTGCCTGTATGGGCTTATTGTAACTTTGCAAAATTTTCGCATGTCGGTATGCACGTGGTGACAAAATGAGAAAAGCTTGACGTGCGCGAGTCGTGTAAATTGAAAGCGCGAGAACGAGTCGCTGCGCCACGAGTTCCGTCAATGCGATAATTCCCAGAGTATAAAAAAAAGTGGCAGGAAAGCATTGGAAGAGGGCGAAAAGGGGGAAAGGGGGGAGTAGAACGAAAGAAAAATATGGCAAAGTCCATTCGCAATTATTCTACCTGCGATTAGCATGAGAGCTTGCGGGATCTGCGTGTTTTCTGGTTAAGACCTTCTGTAAAAGCTTTCATCACTTTCTTCACTTTTTTTCATTCTTTGTCGTAGAAAATAATTAATTCACATACATTTTTTCTTTATCTTCCTTTTGTGTCTTGCGAAATTACAGAAAAGTTGTGGCGAATTTACGTATGTTTATAGGTATAGGATAAGCTACGTAAATAACATAACGATTCTCAACATGGTAATCAAAGGGGCATATATATATTTAAATGAGAGATTGCATCAATTCTCTGTTATGATTCCAATGAATTATATGGACGAGTGAGTATGTCGAGAGTAGATTGGTACAATGATTAAAAGTAGCTGGGACAATGCTAATTAGGATATTTGCAATTCTTTTTACCCTGCTATAGCAGCCTGCTACTGCGACCGGCGAGTAGAAGATACTGCAGACTATGGAGTACAGGAGTTCTATTGGATTTCTTACTAACTAACACTCGAGCGACGCCTCTTGATTACAAATTGCTTATTATGCCGCTCGGTCTCGCGCTCTCTGATATTCGGGGGTCCTCCTTGTAATTTCCGAAGCAAAATTTATGGTCGATTTAATGAGCTGCGAAAAAGGAGTAAACAGCAGACCGCTGGGATTATTTTTAATTATCTGCCAAGGGACTGATGCGAGTCCACTTTTTTTTGAGTATGCCTAACTACATTTTTCAAAATTCAACATACACTATTCAAAATACCACAATACTCGGATTTATTAACTATGCAATTTTTTTCTCAAAATTTAATTTGTTTTCTTCAAAAAAATGCGACAAATCAAAAATTAATTTTGAAAAAAATCCCAACAAATTTGACGTTCAAACTTCTCATCGTCGAAATCCAAAAAGGGTTGTATTAATACTCCATAAGGGTTTTGAGTGCACCGAGTAAAAGGGATACCGAAGGGTTTGAATGACAGAGAAGGGGAGGAAGAGGATGGTACAGTAGGTGATGGTCGCTCGGTCGTTCATCCGCCAGCAGATGAGGGAGAGGACGAGGAAAGGTAAAATTTATTCGTTTTATCTCCAATGATAAACAGAGAACGCGTGGACTCGTTGCGCTTCGGCAAACTACGAAAGATCTCCCTCGATTCGAATTCCACGGGGCGTAGCCGAAGCTTCCATCATTTTTTCAACGTTACCGTTCTATTTTCATTCCGCCTCACGTTCTGGGCGTGGATGCACCGTGAACGCAAAAAAAAGCCGAAAACGAAAAAAAATGAGAAGGAAAAAAATTGCATCCCTGAACACAATTGATATACGTAGCTACGCTTTGGAGGGGGGG